>NW_015151487.1:148782-152354 GCF_000732505.1 Cyprinodon variegatus | reverse complement strand
CGTTGAGCTGAAAGGGCAAGTACTTTAATAACTTGAAGAGTGTGGTACTCCAAGCAGAAAACAGATAGACCTGACTCCTGTCAGATATCGTAGCTAAAGGCGGGCATAGATTTCTAATCATTGTACTCAGCTACAGCTCAAACTGTATGACGAAACCACAGGGTTTAAAAGTTCACAGCTCACGATGTTTGTTCTTACAATGTACGGCCCGACGCTCTGATGCATTCTACCTGCTCACACTGCATTTCAAGAAACCACACGTCCGACTTTGCGGCGAGAGATGGCGCTGGTCGGACTTGGCAATAATCAAGAAGAACTCCCTTGTTTGCACATGTGCAATGCGCAAAGTTCAAGTAAGTTGGCTCATAGACGCCCGTAGCTCTGCTTGAACAGCAGAATTTGCCCACGAATGCCTCACATGTCCCCTCACATGTTTGATTTTCATCTGACCTCATGATTCCTGATTGGGAGGTGGTTGTGAGAATCAAATCGCCCCTCGTTAACCCCCGTATACTACATAATGCAGGACGCATGATGAGGCTGAAACCCGGAGAGATCCAAAAACTTCTCATACAACTGAGGAATCATACCAAAAACTTTTGGGGGGCAAAAAGTTGTAGTTTATGCCCGGCTTAAGTTGCGTATACACTTCATTCAGTTGGTCATGGGGGCCATAATGGGGTGACAGTAACACCAGAACAGTCAAGCAGGAGCTACTGGTTAACAGGTAGGTAACCATAAATGAACAGATAAATTAGAACCTTCAGACAGTCTTACATTTATTTAAGGGGAATTCTGTTTTTACACCAGCGGCAAAGTTGCAACATTCCTGTGCTGTCAGTTGCTTGACATATTGCCATCAATTCACATGGCAGGTGACAAGCTCCACTGCTGCAGCTTCACCAAGTCATCAAATAGAAGGAGCTTCTACCTGATGTCCATTGGTTTCACCTCCTCATGGCTGATATGAATTGTAGCTGGATTTATGGTGTTTTTATTTATTATGGAAAGCAGAATAACAGTGTCCGTGTCCACCAGATCCTCTGAAGGTGCTCCCAGTTCAGGTAGTCCCTGAGCTTTGTGTGGAGGATGGTCACTTCCTGCTTCCAAGGGCTAGATTAAAACAGCTTTTTTAAAGCCATCCAAAACCCTGTTAAGAGCATTCTTTACTTCATCCTACATTATTTTTCTATTTTCCATTTAAAGCTTTGTCTCTGCTGTGCTCCTTCACCATGCATCACAACCACATTCACTTTCTGATTGGCTGTTGGTTGGTTGGTGGTTGACTCGGCAAGACAGATTTTTCCACTCTGGCACCAGTAACTGGGCAACCATCACAGGTTTGGCCGCACTGTAATCATTATGACTGGACTTGTTGCATCAGTAGAAGCAGGTCTGTTGCATCACTGTTCTCCACACTGGGTTAACATGCAGGTCAATCTCTCTGGCCATTCGAAGCAGGTTGATGTGAATGCACAATAAAACAACTGTGGAGGTGAAAATTGTCATGAACGTGGACAGATGGACCCAGTATTCAAGGAGACAGTCAGTGGGCAAGTTCAAAAAGGTTTATTTAGTGAAAAACAAAAACTAAAGTGGAGCTGTGGCTCACGGACACTGCAAGAGGTTGCAGAACAGGCAGGAACAGAACAGGTGGCAGGATCCAGGCTTCCAGGCAATAACAGAGCTCCGGGACAGGTTCAGAGTCTGACATTGTCCGAAAGTGTGACCAGGTGGTCACGCACAGGAGCAGACAGGATCAGGTGCAGCTGAGCAGGCTCAGTGGAAGAGGGTATCCGAGACAGGACGTGGAACCAGAACTTGATGCAGGACCTTTAAACTGCCAGGCTTACTTGGATAAAAACTGAACCTCCCCACATTAAACCCAGAGGACTCCGCGGGTGAGGAACAGTGGGCGATCAGGAGAAGAGACAAACACAAAAACCCTCTTTCCACTGGCTGTTACGATCCAGGACATGAACCATGAAATCAGAAACTGAACGGACAGACTAACATAAAGACAAGTAATGATCTGGCCCTGAATGCTCAGGCTGAACTGAATATAAACCAAGAGGAAACAGGTGAGAGGAATAAATTATAATTGAGGCAGGGAGGGAAAACGACAGGTGAAAGGAATGACTAATTAGGAAGGAGCAAACAGGCCAGATCATGACAGAAATAAGTCATCATCAAATGAAGGGTGTACAAAGTCTATGCTCTTTTACTATTAACTCTCATCATCCAGCCATTTTCTGACAAGCTTTATCCCAAGCGTTGGTGAAGCTGGTGTCTAACTCCAGCTGTCTACGGGCGAGAGGTTTGGTCCACCCTGGACAGATTGCCAGTCCATTGCAGACTCTAAATCATCACAGGGATAAACTATGGATACACCATCATTTACCTCCGCTACTTAGATGACACTAAGCTACATCCAAAAATGAGTAGTGAGCAGTAGTAGTGAGTGATTATATGGGCCTCCGTTGAGTACATAGATTTTCTTTTAAGAAGTGAATATGAAGTATTTAATAATTGAATCAATTACCTTAAGTTCCTGTGCTGAAGGACAGCATAAATTATTTTAAACTGTTGCACATTCATCCTAGTCAAATACGTGGGTTTCGACTGTTTCTAATAAATGCGCTTGGAATCTAAAGGTTTTGAGTTCAAGCCCCACTCCCACAGACACTCTGGGTCCCTGAGCAAGACCCTTTACCCCACGTTCCTTCCTGGGCGCTGCACAATGGCAGCCCACTGCTCCCCAGGGGGATGGGTTAAATGCAGAGTGAATTTTTTTTGGGACAGTGTAATTGCAATAAAAGCTGAAAAAAACAAAAACAAATAATATCTTCATAAAATATTGAGTAAAACGTTTGATTATCCATCAATTGTGAGTAACTTCACTTAATGAAGAAGCAAAGACACAAAGTTAAAGTGGAGTACGACGGAGTATTAGGGCCAGGCTACAGATTTATTTTCTTCTATTTCGAGAATAGTCGTAACATTAGGAGAATAAAGTGGTAACACTATGATAATAAAGTATTAAATTACGAGAATAAAGTCGTAACATTACAAGAATGAAGTCGTTACTTTACCAGAATAAAGTCATAACATTGCAAGAACAAAGTCGTAAAATTACAAGAATAAAGTCGTAAAATTACCAGAATAAAGTCGTAACACTATGATAATAGAGTATTAAATTACGAGAATAAAGTCGTAACATTACAAGAATGAAGTCGTTACTTTACCAGAATAAAGTCATAACATTGCAAGAACAAAGTCGTAAAATTACAAGAATAAAGTCGTAAAATTACCAGAATAAAGTCGTAACACTATGTGAATAAAGTATTAAATTACGAGAATAAAGTCGTAACATTACAAGAATGAAGTCGTTACTTTACCAGAATAAAGTCATAACATTGCAAGAACAAAGTCGCAAAATTACAAGAATAAAGTCGTAAAATTACCAGAATGAAGTCGTAACACTATGAGAATAAAGTATTAAATTACGAGAATAAAGTCGTAACATTACCAGAATAAAGTCATAACATTACAAGAACAAAGTCGCAAAATTA
>NW_015151487.1:145550-147683 GCF_000732505.1 Cyprinodon variegatus | reverse complement strand
TGACAGTGTAATGGCAATAAAAGCTGAAAAAAACAAAAGCAAATATCTTCATAAAATATTGAGCAAAATGTTTGATTATCCATCAATTGTGAGTAACTTCACTTAATGAACGACGGAGTATTAGGGCCAGGCTACAGATTTATTTTCTTCTATTTCGAGAATAGTCGTAACATTAGGAGAATAAAGTCGTAACACTATGATAATAAAGTATTAAATTACGAGAATAAAGTCGTAACATTACAAGAATGAAGTCGTTACTTTACCAGAATAAAGTCTTAACATTGCAAGAACAAAGTCGTAAAATTACAAGAATAAAGTCTTAAAATTACCAGAATAAAGTCGTAACACTATGTAAATAAAGTATTAAATTAGGAGAATAAAGTCGTAACATTACAAGAACAAAGTCGCAAAATTACAAGAATAAAGTCGTAAAATTACCAGAATGAAGTCGTAAAATTACCAGAATAAAGTCGTAACACTATGAGAATAAAGTATTAGATTACGAGAATAAAGTCGTAACATTACAAGAACAAAGTCGTAAAATTACAAGAATAAAGTCGTAAAATTACAAGAATGAAGTCGTAACATTGCAAGAAAAAAGTTCAGATTCTCGTAATTTTACGACTTTATTCTCTTAATGTTACGACTTTATGCTTGAAATAGAATTAAAAAAAACTCTAGCCTGGCCCTAATAGGTCTATGTCATAATGAGTATTTATTTTTTGTACTACAAGGAGTAAATATTGTCACTGGAAGAAAAAAGAATGAGTAGTGAGCAGCCATGATGTGCGACTGCATTTTCTGACTGCGTTCCTTTGTTTTAGCCATGACTTTAAACACACCACAGCTTTTATTACCTGCTGAAGCGATGAAAGGAGCTAAGGTCATTTGGATGCTTCAGGGCTGCGTGGAATGTCAGGGAATGTTTCCCCATGCATATATAACTACATAAAATGTTTTATTATTTTTGAATTGTGACCAATTCAAATTCCTAAAATGTGTTTAGTCAGTGGAATGAGTCATTTTGGGATTAACTGAACACTGTATTTAAATGTCCTGTAGGTCAAATGTTGCCGACTCTCCAAAAAATTAGATGTTTTCTCACTTTAATCCGACATTTAGCTTAATCCTTTAACTTCCTCAGTGAATGCGGGTTGGAGGTTGAAGAGGTGCTTAAAGAATTAAAATGTCCATATTATTTTGTTACCAGTGGTTGAAATCTAATTGGGATTTATTTAATACCTGCAATTACACATTTAAAAGCACATTTTCCACCAACTAGCTGCATATTCTGAAGTTTGTCTGGCAAAAGAAGACAAAATCAAACCTGAATAAATCAAAGTTACTGTGTAAAATGTGTCTGTGGCCTCTGCTGAGTGAAATTATATTGGTTCTGCTTGTATGATGACAAAGTGAAAAAGTGCAGCTTTCACTTCCCAAAGCATCATTTATCTTTTGGTGAGTGTCTGCTGGGGACCTGTGGGAACACGGGTCCTGTCTGCTCTTATAAAGCGATGCTTTACCTGTAGACGGCCCATCGTGAACGATGAAACATGTCCACATTTCATTTAAATGCATTCAGAGATTAGATTTGACTTTAAGACATTTTTTTTTCATGCCTCAGAGGCAGAACACTATACAACACATGTGGCCAGAAAAACAATGGCATGTAAAAATAGAACAAAGACCAAGTTTTAACATGAAAATACATCATATGATAGAAAATATTTTACAGTTTATACCAATACTTGTGCCCATATATGTGTGTCTTCCACAGAGAATCTATGTATCATTATGTTGCATGTTTTTTAAATTTAAACAACAATGCAAAAAGTTATTTCATGAATGAAAATAGAGAAAGAGCCGTTTCTGTTTTAATTTCTCCATATCCCACATTTGTATAGTCGATCCTCCTTTTTCTCCATATGCACTGCGGCTTGTACCTATTACGGCATACTATGGGTGAAATGTATGGATGGGCGATATTTTATCGTGTGCGATATATCGTCAAAGAAATTCCCCACAATAACAATTTGAATTTATCGTTTTTATCATGAGATGACTCTTTATCAGGTTGTGTTTGCAGTTGCACCACTTTGGTTTTTTTAATAAGCCAAGTTAGTTTTGCTGTTT
>NW_015151487.1:140734-143581 GCF_000732505.1 Cyprinodon variegatus | reverse complement strand
CAGATGGGTGAGGGAAAACAAGGAGATGAGCCAGATGAAAGAAGAAGAAACATGAGCAAGTGTACTACTTTAAAGTAGTACACTTTAGTCTGTTCTGTTGGTGATGTGACTTTTTTCCATAGAAAAACCCACGTTTAGAGAATGTTACAAATAAAAGTCAAAATTCATTCAACATGCGTGTGTATTTTTTTTTTTTATGTTCCATGTGCGCTAAAAAGGACCCCCCCGAGCACCTGCCCCCCAAAATGTCTGCGCACGCCTGTGGTACAGAATATATATATGTGGAACTAGTGTTGCGCAGATGCCATTTTTTGGCCCCGATACCCGGCTGTGCAGTATTGGCTGATACCATATGTTTGAAATGGAGGTGTTTGTGTATATATGAAGAACTGCATACTACTTGCATGTAAAATAATTGCCATCATGGCTTTTTTAAGCTGCTGCCTGCCTTTGTGAAGCAGGAAAAACACTAATACAAAGTGAATCCAGTAGAACGTTGTATTGCCTAACCTGGAATGGGTGACATTAGTTAAATAAACTATTATTAAAAACATGTATGACAGTAGTGCAACAGTAAGACAGTAAAATTACATTAATAATTGAATAATCTATTTTAAACCGTCCGAAATCTTATCCACACCGCGCGCCTCGTCTTTTTTCACATTCATAACAGCTTCACTAACCTCCCTTGCAGAAATAGTAGCCTCTTCAGGTTTGTCAATGTTATCTATCTCCAAGGGATTTCTTTTGTTAAAATTGAACAATTCATAATAATGTTTTCTCCCAAACTGGCTAATATTTTTGGGTCCCTTTCTAACATCAATTTCTGTTGATAAGGATATTTTTAGTTTTTTAAATTTATTTCTTAAATTCTATCTGGTTATGTTTTTTGCTGTTTCCTTGCATGTGCATTTTCATTCCTCTTTATGAATCCTCAGGCGTGTTATTATTATATTTGTACATTTATTACAGGACCCTACGTAGGTTTCCCAGATTCAGCCCACAGTTTAAAAGCCTCTTTTGCTTATTCATTCCCCCATGATTTGAATTTATACTTTTTTATTTTCATAAAGCACCCTACATGAAATAAGAAGGGATTCTATAATTTTCTCATACAATGAACACAATTCTGTGCCATTGTTTCACGATTCTACAATTAATGTCAGAAGATGTCACTGCATTTTATGTAGACTGACATTATTGAGGATGTCAGACTGAGACCAGTACAAATTAAAATCCTGCTCATCTGATTGTCCCTATTTATTTTACCCTCTTGCAGGTCATTGTTCATGGGTGAAATGGCAGTTAATTGCCCACATCTATAGATAATGAAAGGGGATATGGTCAGATGTTGCATATTCATAATTTACCCTAAAGGCTTCCAATGAGTCATGTGGATCCTATCTATCTACTGCTTTAAAAAAGGATTTACAGCCTCTCATGTTTATATAACCTACTATAAAGTAACAAGTGGATGGGTTTTCTTTCATGCAAGTCATATGAAACTCCCTTCATTCAAGGGAGTTTCATATGACTTAGACAACTTTGATACATATGGTGTATAATGTACATGTTATATTACATTGTGTATATATATATATATTATATATAGTGTATATTATATAAACACTGTAGTCAGTTAGGGCCACAACTAACGAATATTTTTCATATCAATCGGTATATACATATGAAGAGATATGCAATAGGGGACCCAGGGAGGATTCAATTCCACACTCTCCTGGGTGCAAATTACGCATGACGGTCAGCCAAATAATTCTTATCGTATCACAATTTCACAGGTCAGACATTTGATTTTTGTAATTATTTATTTATTTTATCGCTATCATGAAACAAACAAGATCAGTCATGAAATAATGCGCAGATTAGGATTAGGATACCCACTCAGTTGTAGTCCTCAGAGTTGTCCAGCAGATGCCGCCACTCAACCGCCACTGTAACAAATGTATCCAGCGTTTTATTTTCATTTTACTGTCATAAGCACAGAGCAACGTCTACATTTAACCCATCCCCTTGGTGAGCAGTGGACTGCCATTGTGTGGCGCCCGGGGAGCAGTGCGGGGTTTAAGGTTTTTTTTAGCTCAGGGACCCAGAGTGGCAGGCTGTGGGAGAACCTCAGGATTCTAAGCGCAATGCTCTAACCAGTAGTCCGCCATTCCCCAAAGCAGGCATTAGCGTGAAGGTTGGTGCCTCTGGGGACCCACACTGGCAGCTCATTCCCCCCAACTGGGATACGAATCCAGGCTTCCTGTTTGCAGGACGGCTGACTTACCCCTTGAGCTAGCCAGCTGAGCATGGTGTCGAGTTTTGGCCAATTGTGTCAAATTGGTTAATTGGATCAAGGGGCTTACAAAATGCCATCAATAGGTACAGGATCCTGCAACACAGTCTCGCCTCCTGATTTGAGAGCCACGCCATTGGCATCCATTTAAGTCCCTGCAAGCCAAAGTTATGGGTCATAAATTTCAGAAACTTCTTTGTGCTCTGCTGTGACTTGAAATTTACTGAATCTATTATGATGACAGTCAATCTTTTAGCAAGACTCATGCTTCCCCAGAGGATAGGGTGGCAGCATCAAGCTAAGATGAAAATTGAGTGGCACTCGAGATGTTATGGGATATTATGGGATGTTATCCACAGCTCCAGTTCCAAATATTCCAAGATTCTCCTTTGCTGCTGTTTGGGGTGGGTATCAATTCCCCTACTACTGTGCTACCACGCTGCGTTCTGAGACTCTTTCCACAGTGGTGCTCTATGCTTGGGACTGAGGCAGCGCACAAAAAATGTAAAAGTTCATCTTCAACAATCACTGACCCTTCTGCTGCACAC
>NW_015151487.1:137186-138683 GCF_000732505.1 Cyprinodon variegatus | reverse complement strand
GCGCGTTGGGCGAAGCTACCCTATCCTTTCTTGGCCTGGAACAATGGCAGCTACAGCTGCTGTTACAAGTGGGTAAAAAGAAGTTTTAATATGTTTTTAAGTGAGAAAGTCCACCTTAAAACATCATCTGTGCAATCAGTTCATCAACATTACGATCCTGCCTAAATGTTTCGTTGTTGGACTCACTGTGACCCTTACATACCGGCGTTGCTCTGTCACTAAAAATCCCTCTTCGCGGTTTTACGCTCCTGTTTTCCGCAGCTGGAGATGTTAGTGTTTTTCACTTACGTAATCCAAACTGCAGCCACCAGGATTTTGCCGGAAGGTTTCTACATTTTAAGTTAATTTATAGGTTAATAAACTGTTTCAGAGGAGTGATCATAGCGCTCTGCATCAGCAGTGCTGTGTCTGTCTGCTCCCAGATCAGCTTATCCGACTGGTTGATATGTCGTGTCCGGCAGCAAAAGTCCAAATTTTTCTTACTCTTGCAGCTGCTGCGTCTGAAGTGCGTCGCACGCTTCTGCTGTGCGAAGATGCACTCCTCCTGCTGTGCCAAGATGTGCGTCAACCATTGACTTTGCATGTAAAGTAGCTGCTTCTGCTGCCTCTGCTGCTTGTGGTCTGAACGTAGAATTAGACCTTCCAATGATGGATTGTAGGAGTGACAGTAAATGAAAGATCTCTTCAGTGAGACTGAAAACATCCGTATGAATCTGAAGGAATCCTCATAAGGAGGTTATTTGTTTTATCATTACACACAGTTTATTGTTACTGTGGTTGTTTCTTTAATGACAGTATTGGATTTGTCAATGATAAATCTCTTTTTCAGTATCATTGTTGCCTGTCACTGATTTAGCACCACAGCAGCTCTGCTTTATTTAAACATTAAATGGATCTGAACAGACACAGCGCCTCACTAAGCATACCAAAAAGCTCCTGCATTGTTAGAGCTGCTGAGTACAGGCAGCTCAGAGCGGATGGCTTCTTTATAGAAACGACATTGAAACATCACTGCATCTGCTTTAATGGACTCTAATAGACAATAAGGGTTCAAATGTCCTTACTCTTTCATACTTTGAATGTAACTATGTAACTCAGCTGACAGTTTCAGCATGACAATGATACAAAACATCTGTTCAGGACTCACTGAGGGACTAGAAATAGAAGCTCATTAGTAACTAAATGCCAGCTATTAGCAATGGAGCGGATTATATTTCTTCTGCATTTTCAAACTGACTTTATTTTTTTGTAGGTTTGGTTTAGAGCTGTAATTTCTTAATTTAACCCAGCCATGCAGATTATGTTCCCTGCAGAGAAGGTGATTGGCTGCAAACTCCCATCTCTCCAGAATCTGTACACTTCCAGGACTCTGAGGCGTGCAGGGAAGATTGTGGCTGATCCCTTACACCTCAGCCATAAAATATTTTTGTCACTTCCCTCTAGCAGGAGGCTGCGCCCCATCAGGACCAAAACCTCACATCACAAGAAAATTTTCTT
>NW_015151487.1:131449-132667 GCF_000732505.1 Cyprinodon variegatus | reverse complement strand
AAAAACTGAAAAAAGGAGAAAAGATGAAAGAAAGAGGAGATAAAAGCGAGATAATGATAAAACAATTTGAGTCTGCTTCATCACCTGCAGAGAGATGTAAAAAGAACAGCACAACCAACGGACATGGTACGAGACATACAATAAAGTAACACCTAGATACTATCGCTGAAGTAGTATTATTTAATCTGACATGTATTCTTTGTTACCTGAAGATCAGAATATGGGCTTTATGTATGGAAGTGAATCTCTGAGTACCTGGAACCAAACACCTGTAGTTGTTTTTGAGAGTGCACTTGTCTATGTAAAGTTTATTCAAAAGGAAAAATGCTCAATAGTGGTTGTGGAGAGCCGAAGAGGCGCCCACCCAGAGCACTGAGTCCAGCGCTGGGAGACCCAAAGCCCCAGACAACTAAAGGGACCCCAAGAGGAAAGGCACCAAGGAGGGGCCATCCCAGGAAATCAGACCCCCACCAAGGGAGGAGGAGAGACAGCCCCGAGGAAGTCCCCCAGCCACCGCAATGCCGGAGCCCCCAGGAGCCGCGGGGACGAGTCCGCGGGCTCCGCCGGCAGCCAGCCACCCCGAAGTGAAACCGGCCCTGGGTCCCAGGGATCAGAGGCCCCAGGGGCGCCCCATCCCCTGGCAGGAGCCCCAGCCAGGCCCCGGCTGGCCGGGCCCCGCGAAGAAGCCACCAGGAATATGTTAGTAGCCACCCGGGCATCCATCCCCAAACCCCGAGCTCCACCAGTGCACCAGCTATCCCAGGCGCCAGCCAGCGGAGGGAGAGCAGGACGGGGGGAATGGGCTCCGCACTTGGCGGAGACTGAGATGTGCTTGGGAGAGGGAGCAGTTCAGGCCCCAAAGGTAAAAAAAGGACGAAGGTCACTATCACGCCTTCCCCCCTAGTGCCCCCACTCACACCAAACAGAAAAAAAAAAAAAAACGCACATTCACACATTAGACTCACATCCAATAATACCAGGACCAAGGCCCAAGCAGCACTGATGGTTGTTTCCGGGATTATCGGATGACCCAATAAGTGAACCTAAAATCCGGATGGGGGGTGGGGGGAGCGGTGACATAGCCACACCAACCCATCTCATTCCTGCTTCAAGCCCGGCCCCCCACCCTGAACCAGACCACCCCCAGCAAAAGCCGTGCTCATTTTGAGCCTGGATCCAGATTTATTGTTGATTCTGTTCATGGTGGAGAATCCTGCT
>NW_015151487.1:127854-129446 GCF_000732505.1 Cyprinodon variegatus | reverse complement strand
ATATATATATGTATATATATATATATATATATATCTCGAATTTGTCTGCACCATCAACACCAAGTCAAATGCCTTGAAAGTGCAAACCTAATTGGCCATAAACTTGATTCCGATTCTGATGTTCTTCTTGCTGCAGCCATCTTTGTTATTGTTAAACTGTGTTTGTCTCAAACTGGAAAAAACAGAATCTAAAGTGGCTTGTGCGGGTGTGTGGGTCGATGTGACACCAACCTTCAAAGTGAATATAATCGCCGAGTCACTTCAATCATGCAAATCAGTGGAAATGACTGCATGATCTGCTCTTCTGCTGGTGAAGCAGCGTGTGAAGGA
The DNA here is from genome assembly GCF_000732505.1 of Cyprinodon variegatus. Lineage (NCBI taxonomy): Eukaryota > Metazoa > Chordata > Actinopteri > Cyprinodontiformes > Cyprinodontidae > Cyprinodon > Cyprinodon variegatus. The sequence continues at coordinate 129,116 of NW_015151487.1, read as the reverse complement.
GGTAGAAGTGAGGAGCCCGAAAAGCAGCATGTGCTGTTAGGCAGAGACACCATCTTTTATGGTCAGGATGTCAAACTCTCCCACCTGGATCGCATTTGTACCAAGGACAATAAGGAGATTCTCAATCTAAAATGAGGAAATGGATTTAATCTGCTGCATATTTATGAATTTTGGCGATTTAAAAACAAACTGTCTCTATGTGGAAACTAGGGCTGAAACAATTATTAGTGGTTAATCGATTATTTGAATAATCGTCAGCTATCGGTTTATTGTTAACTGGAGTATAAAGGCTCTAAAACTTTCCTTTAGCTGACAGAGCGACCCACTAAGAGCAGGAATTATACCAAAATTGTAAAAAATATATATAAACAGTTTGCAGTTAAGATAAAATTAATGTTTTTGTCTTTCAATCTGCTCTATCCAGAACGTCTTAAGTGGAAAAGTTTTAGTTTCACCTGGTTTAATTTCATAAACATCTTCTTTAAGGAACCTTTGGCTATCTAATTATTAATTAATAATAAAAAATATAAATGGATTCATTGATTTGCAAAATAATCATTACTTGCAGCTTTAGTGGAAACATAATCTCTCCCAAACAATCAACAGCAAACATTTGATACTAGCAGCATATTTATTGATGTCTGATTGAGAGAAAGCATTTTATTCTCTGTAATCAAGAATCCATCCTTATATCTATTGGTTTTTAATTAAATAATGAATAAATGAACGAAGCTAATCAAACATAATGAGGCTGTTTATGTATCAGTTTCTCCAGTAGACACCTGGATCAGTCGCTGGACAGAAATGAACAGATCATAGAAGCGTCTGAACACCAGTTAGAGCTCTGGAGTGGAATCATCCATGTCTGTTAATATCTGGTTTAATGTTTTAATTGGCGAAGCTACATTAGCTCTCTACCTGCCAGGCCCGAGCAAACTAGAGGAGGAAAGCAGACGTGACTGGGTGACTGTGAGGAAGCTGAATATTAAAGCCAGCCTGCATCTGGAGTTTTGTTTCCACTCAGTCAACCAGAATGGGCTCATTTTCTGGAGCAGTGGGCAGAGGGTGACATCCTCTGTAGAGTTACTGCTGGTGAAAAATTGGAGAGCTTGCTGATTTGTCACTTTCAGCACCAATCTGTTCTTGTTTTATTTCTATTTTTAGTTAACTAGTTAAATACAGTGTTAAAGAACTGAAATCTTTCTCTTTCACTTCTAAGACTCATAATAATACTACTACCAGTTCTACTATTACAGGGGTCG
>NW_015151487.1:123824-126565 GCF_000732505.1 Cyprinodon variegatus | reverse complement strand
AGGGGAAAGGAACACACACAAGAAGGCAACAGAGGAAAACAACAGAAAAACATGAGAACTAACATAAATCTAGAAATTACAACAAAACTGGAATTAAACCAATAAATCTAGAAAACAAGGAGCAAAGTAAAGAACAACAGAACCAAGACCATGACATAATGTGTCTAATCTGCTGCACAATATTTGCCGCTTTAAGTCGGGTATACACTTTGCGATTTTTTCAATCGTTGCCCGCAGCTACAGCTCACACTTTGGGTTGAAACCGCAGGGTTTTGTCGTACAGTGTGAGTTCACAGCTCACCACGATGTCTGTGCAGCACGACGCTCTGCTGCGATCTACCTGCTCACACTGTACGTCTAAAAACCAGGCGGGACTCAGCTCCGCAGTGAGATGGCGCTACTCGGACTCGTCTATCAGGAAGCCAAACGAATAGAAGAGGAATGTGAAGCTCACTAGAGTGAAACATGCTGCCTTGGATATCTTGGCATTATTCTTAATGCACCTTTTTCCTCCTTTTTTTACACCTTCTGTAACTTCTATGCCAATATGTGACGAGTGAAAGTGGAAACTGCAGGTAACAGAAAGTTAGGTGCCATTAAAACCAAAAGTTATTGCCACAAATGCTGTAAAGGCTGTAATGTTATGAAATAAAAAATAAAAACTCAAACAAACATTTTTCCAAGGCTTGGAAAAATTTTATTAAACCATTTTATTGAGAAGCTCGAATGTTCTATTTTCTGAATATGAAGCAGTTAAAAGCAAATCAGGCAGAAGTTAGTTAAAATTATCACTTAATCCGCTGGCTGCAGCGTTTGTAGCTATTTTGACCCCGATGACCTGTGACCATGGTTGAAAACGCCCTTCCCTGTGAAGCAGCCATGTCTGTCCACATTTGCACGTTTAAAGTGAAAATGTGATTCTTCAGTTGAAGGTTGGACAAAGTGTTTTGCTTCACTTCAGCTTGGTACTGCTCATGCTTTCATTGTCGGTGCGAGCTCACCTCAGCATGTCATCATTGCAGCTTTGATTTGTTCTGTGCTCCTGGATGCTTAGCAGGAATTAACATAATTATGGTTAATTGCCATGAAAACAGGCTGATAAGCTTTTCTTTATTTTGAGCACTTTAGAAGTGGAATGGGGGGGGGGGTTCCCAAAGTCAAGGCCTATTTAAATCTGAACTGTTATTCAAAACATACATGTCTAAAGCCAAGAAAGCGTGTTTTAAAGCACAAGCTCCTTGCAGAGCGAGACTTTCCCCTGAGAAAGTAGGATCACACAGTGTGTCCATGACAGATAAGCAGATCATTAGCTGAATACTTTAACTGTCATATTTAATTATTCCATAAAGGAAGTTAATTCATTGGACAGTCATTGTTGAGAAGCTGTGACTGGCTCCTTATATTAAACAGAATAACAAAGACAAACTGTGTCTAAACACATCAACAGGCTCTGATTCAGGCCTGGACCTTTATCTCTGTATCCGTGCTCCTGCAGCTGGAGAACTGCTTTCAGAGGCGTTTAATGAACAGGGAGCACCGATGCCACTGACACGACCTCAAACAGAGACCATATTAGCTACGAAGTAAACTAGAGGTTCTGGGCAGGAGGGTCAGTGACTCTGTTCATGGCTAAAGTTCAGGTCCCTGTTTATTTGTCTCTGGTATCCTGCTTCCTGTTTAGGTTCAGCTTTATTTACAGTTTTTAGCATCATCTATTGTAACTAATTACGGATTTACTGATGTATGTAAGGAATGTTTTGAAAATGGACTGAAGGAAAATGAAGGATTTTATTTATGTGAGTCACAGCCAGAGCAAACAGCACAGATAACGGAGGGATCCTCCTAAATGCTGTGGCTTTTCCTTTCATTGGAGTTCAGGGGCCTGTTTCACGAAGCGGGTTTAACAAACTCAGATTTAAAACCAGAACTCTGAATAAAAATAGCATGGTTCTATAGGGTATCTGGTCCTTCAGGTCTCTAATAGGGTGTGTAACATTGGTTGGGCTGAAAATGGTATATTATCTGTTCTATGAGCTTTAATGCAGCCTGGTTAAAAGCCCTACAATGAAACGACAGGTTTTCTTTCTTTTATGGTTTGATCAGGAATATTTAGATGAGCTGTGCTCTGATTGGTTGGTTTACAACGAGCGAAGCTGCTGATCAAAGATGCTTCATAGCAACAAGCACTCACTCACTGAAACATTGGATTGTTGATATGGTAGGGGGACCAGATGTCCTACTTTTCATGCCTAAAAAATGTCTGGGGAGTAATTTCAAAATTGTCCGGGATTTTGGTCGACTATAGTGCAGCATGTAGTCGAAACGCATCTGGCACTCGAGCCGAGCTGTCAACTTCCTTGGCTGGTTTGGGAACTCCGGCGGAGGGGTGCGGGGAGTCAGCAGGGTACGGGGTGACCGAACCCGACCCGGTGATGGTAGACTGGACATCGGCGGCCCTGTGCTATCCCGCGCCTGCCTTACTGGCCCCCAGCCCCTCTCCTCCGGCTGAGGATGGGTGGCTCATGGCTCTCTGCTGAGGTCCGGTCCAGTCAGCAACCCAGCAATCGGACGGCATACCACCCCCCCAAAAAAAACAGTGTCCTCCTTTTCAGAAACCCAAATCTGGTCACCATAGATATGCTAGCATTGCTATCAACAGCTTAGCAACAGAATCATACTTCCAGCTTGCGGTTGTGATGGCCTTATGGTCGGAATGGTCCCCTTGTTTCAGTAAAAGTAGT
>NW_015151487.1:120729-121864 GCF_000732505.1 Cyprinodon variegatus | reverse complement strand
ACCGCAAGCTGGAAGTATGATTCTGTTGCTATCAACAGCTTAGCAACAGAATCATACTTCCAGCTTGCGGTTGTGATGGCCTTACGGTCGGAATGGTCCCCTTGTTTCAGTAAAAGTAGTTTAGCAAATCCTGCTTTGAACTGTCCAAGATTTTAAAAGCCGTCTTTGGTAAAATGCTTATAGCAAATGAACAGCTGAGCATCAAACTTTGCAGGGATCATCTGATAGACAAAAATAACCCATTCCTGTCGAGTCTTCGGATCCTTAAGACGACTGTGAAAATGTTCCCCTTCCTCCATGCAGCCTGGAACGCTGCATTTACGCCCGTGATTCTGGCTCAGTGTCAATGGAGAAACTGCCTCCCATCAGAGCCAGCGCTTTAAAGTATAATATCTCGCCTCAAATGATCTTAAAACATACCTTTATTGAACAACAGCAACAGACAAGAGAACTTTTTACTTTCAATGGAGTGCTCCACTGAAAGCTGCTGCTGCCGCAGTGCATGATGGGACAGCTGTCAATCTCCAGAACGGACAAGTCTGCTCTGATGCAACATCCCGGGATTTGGTGCGTTCGCGGTCTGCCGTTCTCTGCAACTGGAACAGTGCTCGGGCTGAGTCTGATGACAGGAACGCATGTTGAGAAACGGACAAAGTCTAAAAACTTTGTTCTAACAGGTCAGACTTGTTCATCACGCCATGGGGTTCCTCCTTGTTTTAATTCTGTCTTCCATCACACAGTAAATACTAGGGATGGAACGGTTCACTAAATCAATGGTTCAGTTCACGGTTTCGTGGTCACGGTTTTCGGTTCGGTTCGATACATGTTGATTGTTACCCACGAAATCCCATAAAAATTAATGAAATTAATGAAAAAATGCTCAAAAAATAATAAATTGTAATTATTTTTAACATTTCAGCATGTTTTGCTGCTTTGAATTTAATCATCTGGCGCATGCCCTCTACGATTTCCAAGGAACTCAGAGCGGAGCGGACGGGAGCCACAGTGGAGGCTGTAGGCTTTGCTTTGAGCAGCCGGTCTGGAGCGGACGGAGTATGAGGGATTTCAGGGTTAGCATGACATGTTGGTCATGTTGCTGTTAGCATAAACAAAACGTGTTGCACTTTTATCCACA
>NW_015151487.1:116605-119104 GCF_000732505.1 Cyprinodon variegatus | reverse complement strand
CCAAAATCCCAATATCGTGCATCCCTGGTTATCGCCTCCTGGAAGAGAATCAAACTCAGTTTCCTTTATTTTTATTCTAAACATCCTCTCACTATTTTACAATAGAGATGTTTGTTTGATGGAAAGTTTTGTTTTCAAACATCAATGTAAAGTAGAAAAACAGGCATTTATGTCACAGAAGAAGCAGTATATCATGTCCAGGTTCTCACTCCACACCTGGACGACTGTTGCTATGCAAGCATTCAGAACAGGAGAAGCCTCAGCTCTATAGCTCAGGTGTGACCAGAGGGATTTGTGTTGCAGGTATCATGTGTGTGTGACCATCCTGATCTACTTCCTTCCGCTGCTGGTGATGGGCTGTGCTTACCTGGTGGTGGGCCTGAACCTCTGGGCCAGTGAGATCCCAGGAGACTCCTCTGACCGCTACAAGGAGCAGCTCACTGCCAAACGCAAGGTAGGCAGTATTTTTATTCATTATAACCACTATCTTTAAATTTTGATTCATTATTATAATTTTTTTGTTTGTTTGTCTTGTGTAAAGCTCAAACGGGTGGGATTCATAACGTTTTCTAAGTCTAGTTCTTCTCCTGTGGCTCCCATTGGTTTGTTTCCTTTCTGCATACATGTTATCTGAAAGAGTATTGTTCCTCAGATCCGCCGGCATTCTTCATCTTTCAGCAGAGAGTTGTTAAAAGTCTTGTTTTGTTCTTCCTTTGTAATTTCTCCTGAGATGAAATAATAAAACCACAAATCGGAGCAAAGCACTTGCAGCTGTTATCTGGCGCTGCAGATGTTTTCCCGGCCCTCCTGAGATCCCTTCAACTAACTACTAAACCTTTGTTCCTTTATTTTTCCTGCCTGCCTTCTTTTTATAATTTCAGTGCTTTTCATGACATGATTCAGAGTCTTTGAACCATTCAGACTTTTTGTTTTTCAGAGACCTGTAGTGATCAGTAGATGAGTATTGACAATGTAAAGTCTGCTTTTACAGTTTTGTCCTACAGTACTCCCAATGTCATCCTTTTTAAATATTTGTTCTTTATAAAGTTGAATCATCTTAGAATGCTCCAATGTTTCCAGCTTTCTTGCTGCCAGCCTCTCACATCGGTTTTATTTTCAGTTCACTAACAGTGATCAGTCTGTCATCGTCTGTTTCGACCTAACGAAGCGCCTGAAGCTCTAACATTTTCATCTTGCCGGTGAAGAGTTCATATAAATAGTGGTTTTCTCTTTATTTTTTTCCCCCAACAGTAAGTTTTAATGCAACACGTTGGACCGGCAGGGAGAGTGAGGATAGTGGAGATAAATCACTGCACCACTGCTCAGTGCAGAAACAATTATAATTTAAACTGGAGACATTGACGCTAAGTAGGCCTGAAACAATTAACCTGATTATTGAAATAATCGTCAAATAATTTAATAATCGATTGTTTACTGCAGTATAGAGACTCTAAAATGTGCCTTTAGGGTCCTGATGTCCCAGAATCTCCTAAAACGCTGGCATACGCTGAACTTTTTATCTATATTTTCATTTTGGGCGCATAGAGTGTTCATAACGAGTCTAGAAAAAGAAAGAAAGCAGGTTTTTGGTCGCTGCAGATTGAGCGTCTTGTCTGCTAGGAAGTTTGTTGGTGGTGGAATGAAGTTGGCCCCCCCCACCTTCTTCAAAAAATTAGTGTCAAACGTTTGTGCAGCAAAAATTTTCGTTTGTGCCGCTATCGTTTTAAAGATATAAAGAGATGTTTCTAGAGGTCATCAAAGGTCAACCAGCCCCCCCACCTTCTTCAAATCAGAAGAAATAGGCGTCAATTAACTCAGCTCCATTTGTGCTGCTTTGGATTTGAAGATTTGAAGAAAGTGGGAGGGGCTGGTTGACCTTTGATGACCTCTAGAAACATTTCTTTATATCTTTAAAATGAAAGCGGCACAAATTAAAATTTTTGCTGCACAAACATAGTGCAAAAGTTTGACACCAATTTTGTCAAATTTGAATAAGGTGGGGGGGCTGGTTGACCTTTTGACCTTTACATTTTCATTAATATCTTCAAAGCTAAAGCAGCACAAAAGAAAATTTTTGCTGCACAAACAGAGCTGAGTTAATTGACACCCATTTCGTCTGTTTTGAAGAAGGTGGGGGGGCTGGTTGACCTTTGATGACCTCTAGAAATATTTCTTTATATCTTTAAAACGATAGCTGCACAAACAAAAATTTTTGCTGCACAAACGTTTGACACAAATTTTGTTTGATTTGAAGAAGGTGGGGGGGCCAACTTCACTCAGGTGTGTGGAACACGTCAGATACGTTGATATGCGTTGGAGAAAAGTTCTGGATAAGTTACACAGAAGTTACCCAGAGGTTTTGGATCAGCTAGACGCCACGACTGATGAAGAACTGACACTGAACAGATGTCAACAAGCAAAAAACATACCTGTAACTTATGGCCTGTACTGTATGGCAAGGGCGTAGGTTTGATTTCAACTTTGGTAGGGACACTATTC
>NW_015151487.1:112270-115519 GCF_000732505.1 Cyprinodon variegatus | reverse complement strand
AGTTTCGTAGCCCAATATTAATTTATTTTAGCGTCCTTTTTTTCGTGCTCCAAGCACCCGCGCGCGCGCACATACAGACTAGAAAACACGCAATCAGAAAGAGAGAAGGCTGAACTTAAGGCAGAATAATCAGAGAGTTAAACCGCGCAGCACAGTTGATGCGCTGCTATGTGAAAGGGACAGGAAAGAGCAGGCAGCTGCAGCTGCAGCTACCAGGCAGAGAAGCTGCGAGAGGAAAAGAAGCGGCTGCTGTATAGTAAATTATAAACATGTTGTTCACATTCAATTATTGGTAGGGACAAATAGGTCCGTCCAAAACTTTGGTAGGGACATGTCCCTATGGTCCCTATGCAAACCTACGCCCATGCTGTATGTCAAACACTGAGCATGCTCAACATTTCTCGACCTTCTTGCCGTATGTCGACATGTGCCAGCGTGTTTTACCTTGTTTTAGCGAAGCTCTGCATTCTCATAACTTATACAAAATGTACCCATAGCTTATCCAATGTATGCCAGCAGTTTTTGCCAGATTTTTAATACGTCAGGCAAACGCTGGTCTAAATCAAGGTGTGACAGAGCGACCCACTCAAAGCTGTAAATATATCAAAATTGTGAAAAAGTATTTAAACCTTTTGCATGTAAGATAAAAAAAATTCTTGTCTGTCAATATGTTCTATCCAGAACTCTTCGAGTGGAACATTTTAGTTTGACCTGATTTAATTTCGTAAAAAATAATTGACAGATTAATCGATTTACCAAATAATTTGCAGCCCTAATGCTAACACTGTTGCTGTTATGGTTCTTCATTTTAGTTCTCGATATTCAGTTTTTGTATTTAATTCAATTTATATCTCTATAGGGCTAATCTACAACACGTCATCTCAGGTCAGTTTCTAGAAATGATCCAACCGGATCATCCAGTCAGATTAAGGGTTGAAACTTTTCTGTCTAAAGAAAACCAGCTGATTGCATCCAGTCATGGACTCTGCAGTAATCTCTCTCTCTATGAATGAGGATGTAGAGAAAGGAGATATATGGTTGCATGGCGTCGTCGACTCTTCAGCAATCCCAGACATCCCAAGTTCCAAAAACTCATTTCAGGGAGATGCTCCCGCCACCCTAGGGACAACGCACCGTGCCCCATACATAGACACTTAAGACCAGATACTTTTCAGGAACTGCTAATTATTATAAGAGATATTAATAACACAAAACAGAACAGTATTGGTCTTTTATTTTCAATACTTTCAGTCTTGTAGCCTTGAGCATCAGTTGTGCTTTCTGTTTTTCATGGAACTTCAGCATACAGTGCACCTCGCCACGGTGTCATCGTTCCTCACCATGGCCGGTTCTAGACAGGGTCCAACGGGGTCCAGTGCCCCTGTAGATTATGTCCTGGCCCCTGTTATGGCCCCAGTACTGAAGACATAATACTAATTGAATGATGATCTGGGCTGGAACACACATGGTTACTGATAGCTCCTTTGGATCTATTTCATTCTTTTTCTTTACAAATTCTGTTTTACTAATTATTCAAAAACAGTAAGGTAATAGCTTCAGTGGTACTGAGAGAGGATCCCAGTTTTCATCTGCTAATTTTTTTATTTACAACAAATAAAAAACATTCTCTAATGTTTATAGATTAATTTAGCAGTTTTTCTTGAGTTCTAAATCAAATTTTATAGAAAACAGTAGTTTTAACTTAAATTTATTAAAAAAATATGTAAAATTTCTAAATTATAAATGTATTTTGACCTCATAAGAAATAGAATTTTTATTGAACCTAACTGAAAAGAAATTTCCCTTCATGGAGCTCTCTTAATATATATTTGAATCTCTTGTTTTTTATTTCATGCTTTTATGGGCCTCCATGAAAACACACTGGCCCCCTCCTGGTCCCCTTTCTGGCCCCATGGTACATTTGGTCTAGGTCCGTCACTGTTCCTCCCCTTCACCAGACGTGGATATACTTTAGTATATTCTGATTTAATATTTGTCCTATATTTTAGTTTTTTACTCGAGGATTGAACCTCTGCCGTTTCCCAGGATGCACAGCTTTGAGTGGTAACTAGGTGACTGCCAGAGAGTAACCAGAGAAACTTATGGGACTGATCCAATCAGCTCTCTGATCAACCAGTCGCCTGGAACGCTGGTTGAACAGAGCATCACTTTGGACAGATACGCTGCAAAGGTTTCACCAGCAACCTCCTCCCCACACCCCGTGCTCTTGTTGTTCCTGCGCAATCGAAGTAGTTCATATCTGCGCATGATGTACGAATTATTGCCTGCTGTCACCCCGCAATAGAAAACACCACCACACAGAGTCTAAAATCTGTGATAATTTATCCCACTCGCAGGCATCTGTGAACAACTATCTATATCAGGGACAGTCCTGGAACTTCTGGGAGACTTGGGATGTCTGGAGATCCTTACATTAAGCATGCATGCAACAAAAGTGGAGAGAAAACTCCCTTTGAACAGAAAGAAACCTCCAGCAGAACCAGGCTCAGTGTGAGCGGCCATCTGCTGAGGCCCACTGGGGTTCAAGGAGACAGAAGCAGACATAGAAAAGCAACATAGAAGCACTGATCTATAAATACTTTTCATATGTTTGAAAAGGTAATAATAAAGTATGCTGGTGAAGATTCGCAGTCATCCAGGTCATAGTCATTCCAAATACAGTAAGTTAAAAATCAATCCACTGGACTTTGTTTCCAAGTTTGAAGACGTTTCTCCTTCCATCCAGGAAGCTTTTTCAATTCAAAATGTCAGAAATAGCGTTTAGTTTGTGGCTTTTACATCTGCGTTAGGAAGCCAAGGAAGCTATCTATGTTAAAACCAACTTTAAACACAGGGGGTGGACTCAGATACAGGGGAACAGAAGACCTCACCTATTCAGCCAGCTCAACAATTCCTTTTAAATGACCCGTTTCAGAGACATAGACAGGTGTGGGACTCTGACTGGAAGAGAACCAGCTCAGTAAAGAACCTCTGAGCCAGTTTTCATGGCAAATTGGAGGAAATAGAGCAGATTCCAGTTAGTCACAGTTAAATCTGATATTCAATTCAATTTCAATTCAGTTTATTTCTATAGCGCCAAATTCACAACACGTGTCATCTAAAGGCACTTTCCAGTTCAACCAGATCATACAATCAGATTGATTCAAAGTTTTATATCTAAGGAAAACCAGCTGATTGCATTGACTCATTGATTCTTCAGCAATCCCTCACACTAAGCATGCTTGTAGC
>NW_015151487.1:108827-110294 GCF_000732505.1 Cyprinodon variegatus | reverse complement strand
TTTAAATACACTGCTCAAAATATAAAGGGAACACTCAACTAACACATCCTACAGACGAATGAATAAAATATTCTCATTGAATACTTTGTTCTGCACACATGTTAAAATGCTGAGAAGAAAACCACACAAAAATGAACAATGTAAATCAAATTTATGAACCAATGAAGCCTGGAATGATTGATTCAGTTAAATTTATTTCTATAGCACCAATTCAAAACACATGTCATCTCAAGGCACTTTCCAGAAACAACTCAACCAGATCATACAGTAAAATTTTTTCAAAGTTTCTATTTAAGGAAAACCAGTTGATTGCATGGACTCATTGACTCTTCAGCAATCCCTCACACTAAGCATGCTTGTTGCAACAGTGGAGAGGAAAAACTCCCTTTTAACCGCAAGAATCCTCCAGCAGAACCAGGCTCAGTGTGAGCGGCCATCTGCTGAGGAGGACTGGGGTTCAAGGAGACAGAAGCAGACATAGAAAAAGAAGCTGAGATACAAAAGGCAACAGCTCCACAGGCAGCCCCGTCCAGGAAACACACAGCCAGGCAGACGAGCTCCAAGCCTCTGTAATAAAACAGAGTGTGACAACCAGCACAACTTGATGAACTCTGCCAAAAGCAGAGGTAATGTCAGGGAGATCTAAAACTGTATAATCTACATAGTCAGCTGCTATCAGTATGTCACGGGACAATTTAAGTAAAACCTTCTGTTATAATCACAAATCCCAGACTGGAAATTGTCAAATTTATTGTTTTTTCTTCAGAAAAATTATAAAGTTGTTGTAGCACAACTTTTTCAAGAAGCTTTGGCAAACACACTGAGTAAAAGCCTCTAAGCAAGGGTAGGGAGAGACTGAGATCAGATTTCTTTAAAATTACCAATCGCTTGTTTATAAAATGTCAGGAACTAAGCCCATTTGAAGGGAAAGATTAAGAATATTTAAAAAACAGGGTCCAATGGAAGCAAACTCATTAATCAATGAACTGGGAAGACACCAAGTTGGCTTTTAGTCAGTTTCATACAACCGATGAAAGTAATCATGCCCCCCAAAGGGCCAGGAATAAAATGGGCCAGGTTAAAAGAACATGACTCATACTATATTCTTGACAAAACAGAGGTGAAAAAGAAATGGATGACCTTAAATTAGCAGCCTCATCTAAAAAGAATGTCAAAAGCTGATTGCAATCAGCTTTAGTATTGACTGGAACATCAGGAGCCACAATATTCATAATGGTATCAAACATGGCCTCTTTTCAGAGGCACCGTTATTCAGAATTCTCAGACAAAATAGAATTTCTCTTTTTAACATGTAATTTGGTAAGAGAGTTACCTCTTTGAGATGTAACTTGTGCACTTTTGGATGTTTTCTCCAAAGGTTACGTTTTCTCACAATATCTTCGGTGGCACAGCGGTTGGTGCGCACGACCCATGTATGGAGGCCTTAGTCCTCCACGCAGCCGACCC
>NW_015151487.1:102806-105502 GCF_000732505.1 Cyprinodon variegatus | reverse complement strand
TATCATAAAAGTACTCCAGAGTGTTGTTCAGCATGGGGGTGAGTAGAAAATGAAGGCTAATCATGTTTTGGGTGTACTATTCCTTTAAGACCTTTTATTCAGGGTGGTGCAGCTAAAAGACTGTTGCCTTGCAACAAAAAGGTTACAGGTTTGATTCTCGGCCCAGGTTCTTTCTGCATGGAGTCTGTATGTTCTACTTGTTCCTGTGTGAGTTCTCTCCAGGTACTCCGGCTTCCTCCTACAGTCCAAAAACATGTGTTTCTTAATACCAACTGTGAGTGTGTGTTTGAATGGTTGTGTGTCTCTGTGTTGCCCTGCGAAAAACTGGCAACCGGACCAGAGTGGACCCTGCCTTCTGCCTATAGACTGCTGGAGATAGGCCCCACCACAGGAGAAGATGGATGGATGGATGGATGGATGGATGGATTAATTTTATAAATATTAATTTCCTTGTGGAGAAAATATGTTTATGAATGCTTTTAAATGATCAGATTAGCTGTTTTAAAGATTTCACCTGTTCTGATATGTTTAAGCAAACTGCTGCTATCCAAACTTTTGAACTCAGAAATAAGGGATGTTGACTGCCGTGACCAGGCTAAGTTCCCCCAGCAGTATAAACCATCAGTGTGTATTACTCTGCATTTTTTGCATTTAAACACTAAATAAACACATTGATGGACAGAAAACTTACATTTCAGTGTTTGTGTAAATGAGATTCAGCTGAGACGTGCCATCAGTAATATGATAATCTGACTATTACTATATTCTATCCACCTAGCGGAAGGTCGAACAGGAAAGAAATCCCCAGAGATCCAAATATCATAACAATGTGTTGGGTGGGAATCAGGGATAAAAGTACCTTTTAAAGAGGGTTAGAAAAGGAGAGATGATAATGCAGCATTAAATTTCAAAGAAGAGGCAATGACTTTCGTCCTGAAAATAAAAGTACTAATGACCTCTATCTGTCATTGCAAGTGAAAATTCCTAGAATTTACTTTGTGCATTTAACTCATTACTCTAAAGAAGGCGTGAGCAGCTTAAAGTGGCTGGGGACCAATATGGGGGTAAGAGTCTTGCTCAGTTAGCTAACCAGGGTGTTGGGGAGTTCCTCCATTCACTTCCTGAACATTGAATGTTTAGAGATGAGCTTGTTAAGAACAAATAGCATACAACAAAATAACTACACCGTGGAGATCCATGCAGGTCTGTTTTGGCCTTCTGTCAGTTATTAAGGCAACATTGTCTTGGTGAGTGGTTTGCAGAAACTTTATGTTTATTAGAGGTTCTGTGGATTTCCCATAAATTTTATTTTATTTGAATTGAATTCAATTTATTTTTATAGCTCCAATTGACATCATGTCATCTCAAGGCACTTTACAGTTCAACCAGATCATCCAGTCAGATTGATTCAAAGTTTTCAATCTAAGGAAGAGCAGTTGATTCCATTGACTCTTCAGCAATCCCTCACACTAAGCATGCTTGTAGCGACAGTGGAGAGGAAAAACTCCCTTTNCATAAAACAGAAGAGGATCCTCGGCGCCCTCTGGTGGGCAAGCCTAAGGATCCCAACAGATTCACAATGATTGTCTGAAGCTTTAACAAGTTTGAAGGCATCTTTTTTGTCAATTTTGAAACCAGATAGATCGATAGAAATATAGAAAATATTTCAGGGGCGTCTTGATTAACGATGATTCTTTCTATTAAACCTGTCAGAGCTCAGAACACAGATCCCAGGCAGACAAATAGTACGATATCTCAAAAGGTGTTTATTTTAAGTAATGGTTCTGCAGTGAACAGCTGGGGCATCTAAGGCAGGAACATCTGCTAGAAGAAAACACAGGTTAGTAAAAAACGTCAACCAGGCAGAAGATGATTATGAACGCATGGGTCACTAACCTGGTTTAGGAGTTCAGTCAAAAATCAGGAATGAAAGGAGAAAATAACCATCTGTGAACATTACTATCACTTTAAAATCAATAGCATTTGTCATTTAGCAAATAGTTAATTCATCAAATACTCAGAAAGTGTTTAAATGGAAGATTTTAAAAGGATGTTTTATGTTATTATGTAATTACATTGGATTGGTAGATTTACAGAATCAGATGCTGCTTGTTCAACCAAGAAGAAACATCTGAGCAGCATGGTTCTACAGACAAGACCAAGAATTAGAAATTATGATTTTCGATATTTCCAAAGTTAATGAGATTAACAAGATTAATGGGATTAACGGGATCAGTGGTATTCGTAAAGAGTTTTTGTAGGAAGCAAAGGATTGGGGGGATTAATTTTTTTTTCTGGCTTTTATAATTGTATAAGCAGACCTTCCCCATGTAGGTACATAAGCTCTGAAAGTTATCAGCAAGAACAATTAGCAGCTAAATTCAGGGTTTTGAGGTTATTGGATGATACCCCACTGCAGATGAAATGTTCCCTCATGATGTGTGGTATTTTTGTCCAATAGGTAGTGAAGATGATGATCGTAGTGGTGTGTACGTTTGCCATCTGCTGGCTCCCCTATCACGTCTACTTCCTGCTCCACCAGTTCTTCCCTGAGTTGTTTGAGGAAACATACATCCAGCAGTTTTATCTGGCCATCATGTGGTTGGCCATGAGCTCCACCATGTACAACCCCATCATCTACTGCTGCCTCAACGACAGGTTAGTGAGCACCTTCACACCTACTAAAACAGCTAACG
>NW_015151487.1:98806-100610 GCF_000732505.1 Cyprinodon variegatus | reverse complement strand
TATTATTATTAGTTCATATGAAATCGTACGAAAAGTTATGCACACTATTTTGTACGTTTTGGACGTTTTTCCTCAAAAAACCAGATCAGTGCGCAGGCAGACAGACAAAAAAAGCAGATCCGCGGACGGACGTAGAACTGGGAAAAACAATAATCACTTCTTCATGTCTCTAACTACGTTGCTTGCTGTTTTATATCTTAGGGTTAGGGTTAGGGTTAATTGTATTTTAAATTCTATGTTCTTGAATGGTGCGTAAGATGCGCATGCGCATACGACGAAAAAAACGTCAAAAACGTACAAAATTACGGTGCATAACTTTTCGTACGATTTCATACGAACTAATAATAATAATGAGAATACACTGGATAGATAGATAATCTTGCACTGGGTGTCAGATACAGAGAGACAGGTTAGTAATTGCACATTATACATTGCACAAGCTATTGCCATTGTAGAGTCGCATAGTAGAGTCTGGTTATATCAGGGATGAATGACCTGCGGTGGCGTTTCTTTGTACAAACAGGGTTGCTGTGGTAATTCATCAAGCTGTCACTAAACAGTCCAGTCAGATTATCACCATGTGCAGGTCGCCTGCCTGTGTAACATGACATTTCAAAGCCTCTTGTAAACTTTGTAAAAATAACCCGATATACTGGATCCAGTAAAATAAACTATGAGGAGTCAAGTTTCCTGCATTTGAATGTGCATGCATTGATGTTGTGGACCATTAAATTATGACTAATCCAAACAGTCTAGTCAGATTATAACTATTCTATTGTTTTTAAACTTTCATTTCAAGCTCCTTGAATAATAAGTCATTTCATGAAGCATATCACCGCACTCGTTTTTTTTAATGATGTTATTATGATCTCAAACAAATGTGTCTTTGCACAGCCAGAAAAAAAGACATAGAATTAGCAGTTATTTAAAGGCATTGTCAATTGGAGACATTCAATCTCATCCATTAGATTAAATATCTGGAACTTTAACTGCCAATTGTTCTATTAAGCTCATTCTCAGCAGCTGAAGCCTTGAATTATTATCATATATTGAGAGAAGCAGAATCTGGTAGCAATCTGTTTTGTTATACTTTTCCTTCATTTAGACAGTATTTGTATTTGTTTATTGTAAATGAAGTTATGAAGAACTCAGGCTGCATCTATGAAATCAGATTTCTGACAAAAGTGCAACTAAGGTAATAAATACTTTAAAGCAGAAAGCAGTTTTATTTAAAGGACATACATGTAAACTAGTTTTTGTGTGCAGATTCATTACAATGAGGCAAATAATACATGCTCCCTCTCTGAGCTCATGGCTTGCCTTTTATGTCAACTTTTGTCACTTTGATGATGGAATAAACCTGAGAAATTTAACTACCTTTGATACCTTTGATTCTTAAAAGAGTACAGTTTTCTTCCTCGTTGCTTCTAGTAACAGTAGCAATGATCATACTTTAACATAAGATTTAATAAGTGAATAAGATTTAAAACAGCCTATTGCTGTTGTCAAAGTTTGTGTGGAGGATTCTGAGGACCCAAATGAAGAGGCAGAGATAAGTTTGCAGATTTAATAAGATCCTACAGGAAACTGATGCAAATATCCAGGAAAATACAAAATACTGAAAACCATAAAAATCCAATAAACATCAGGAGAAACACACGTGGGGAGCAAAGAGATGAGAAAGCAACAAAACAAGAAACCAGCAATGGGGAACTGCAGAGGTGGTGTATATATGGCAAACAGAACAAAGGACGGGCTAATGAGCTGATAAGGAGCAAGTGTGAATAGAACTAACTAGAAGGGA
>NW_015151487.1:93854-97528 GCF_000732505.1 Cyprinodon variegatus | reverse complement strand
ACCAGAGCTGTTTCAGTGCTATGATGAGCTCTAAAGCTCAGAAAGTTCATTGTGGTGTAAGTGGTCATAAACTTGTTTGGCAACTGTATTAAAATATATCTAGGATTATTCTTATCCTCCTCTATTAATGAGGACAGTTATGCTGCTGTTGTTTTATGATAGGTTATTATATATATCATTAAACTGGTTTACCATACTGGGTAGGATTCCCATAGGCATGTTTTTCTTTTTCAAATGGGCTGCTTACTGTCTAAGGCAGTATGCAGAAAACTAGCAAACCCATCAACAAAATCAATAATTTCTGAAGGGGAATCAATCAAATGTTTTTCCTTTGCAGCACTGCTTAGGGAAACAGAGGAGAGAGAATGTGAAACAGATTCTTAAAAAATGTATAACTGCATTATCTGACAATTATCTGCTAAAGTGAAACCCTCTTTTTGGGGAAGAGAACTCCTTTTAAGTAATTTTAAAGTATACTAGGACAGGGTTGTGAGTAATCACTGTACATTCCTTCACATTCAATGCCATATCAGTACAAAATTCAAAGTATGAAGATGAGAATGTGTGGGACTATTCACATTTTGAACAAAGCCAATAGCGTCTAAGATAGCATTAAGGGCTGCATTTAAGTTATGACCTTTAGTGTCAGCATGGATGTGTCTATGATGACCCTGCGAGTATTTAACACCAAATTAGATAAGAACTCTAACAAAAAATTCAAAGTAAGGACCTGGTGGACGATACAAAGCTACAAAAAGAAGAGGTTTTGTTGCTTTGCTTTTTGGATGAAGGAAAATAAGGGTTAAATGTTCAAAAGAACTGTGACAATTAACTGGCTTTGGGTAGATCAATAAATCAGACCAAAAAAGTTTTGTTCTTTCGCCTCCTTATCCAGAATTTTTTGGTATATGAAAGTATAAAAATGACTGCAGGGAGTTGCTTCATTTGCCAACATAATCCTGTTGTTGCAACCAGTTTTCTGTAAGACAACATTAATCAATTTTACGGTCATATATCTAGTCATTAATTACCAGATTTTTGAAAGAAAGAGGTCTTATGTTAAATAAAGGACATCTAATTGTTTTTACTTTTTTGGAATCATTTTAGATAGATTGTCATGTTTTTCTCCTATTGGATTATTTTCTAATGTATTTGATTTTGGTTATAGGCAAGGTACTATCTGTTCCTGTGGTTTTTCTTACTTTATTTTTTTTTAAACTTTAGAAAACTTTTAAAAAAAGGTCATTTAAAAAACTCTTTAGAGAAAAGATTTTTATCGACCTGATCTGCCGACACTCATGTTTGTAGAGGTGAAACTTCCTCTTTAGCCTTCAGATGTCTTTAAAGGCAAGACAAAGACAAGTATTGCCACTTGCCTTGATAACTACCTGCATCAATCCTCTTTGTGTTTTTGTCTTCAGGTTCCGTGCGGGTTTCAAACAGGCGTTCCGCTGCTGCCCCTGTGTTCCTCGAGGCTCATATGAAGGACTAGAACTAAAGTCTACTCGATACCTGCAGACCCAGACCAGCGTTTACAAGGGGAGCCGAATGGAGACCACAGTTTCCACCGTTCTTCATGCTGGGGAGGAATCAGAGCAGCTGAAGGGCAAAGCTAAAGGAGGTCTTGTGGCTGGAGGGGCTTCTGTTGGGGGACAACCACATAGCTCTTCTCTGGATCTCACTTCCAATGGGTCCTCATCACGGAGTGTTTCCAAAACCGTTTCAGAGACTTCCAGTTTCTTCTCCAGTAGCAACCTGCAGTAGACCCAAAGCACAGGCAGGTTTTTGGCAGATGGCGCTAGAAATGTGCTGACTGTTCACAGAGCTGCAGGGAACAGCTTCTCTTTGTTTTACTGTAACATCATCCTAGAGAATTTGGTCGTGAGTGCTGCCTTTACCAACAGCACCGTAGTAGAAAATAATAGATTAGTTTTAATGTTCATCAAACATCAGAGCTGAACTGCAGCAAAGAGCTCCTCATCAAGATAAACACATTCCAGTTTAGGGCTAAATTGAGGCAGATGCTGTCAGCTCTGATCTTCACAGCCTCTGCTTGTCAACGCAGCACCCCCCCCCGTGCAGAAAAGGGGGCTCACACATTTTTTTCAGTGACATAATGTGTGTGAATTCGCACACAGTCTATTTTGGACCAGAGCACGAGACCGGCATGATGTGAACAAAGCTGTGGCGGGTTGTAACAGAGGGGCTTCTTCTTTTCTACACCTCCACCTCAGCTCCAAGCTGATGATGACAGGAGTTCTCCAAATGATCAATTCTAAACTTGAACTTTTAGGAACTCTGTGCGACTTGATCCGAATGCCAATTCTTATCTCTCTGAGCAGGACCGCATTGGAAAATGCAGCATGCAGAATGAGTGCATATCTCCGTGAAAGGGGGCTCTAAAGATCCCCTGCGGGCTTTTCTGAGAAGTTCTGGCAATCACTGAAAACACCAGCAGCGACTGGCTCATCTTTCATCTGTCAAAACATTGACTTCAACAGCTGGCAGCACCGTTTCTGAACACACAAAGGTTTTTCTTAATGCTGCAGACGGTTTTAACCTGAATCCAAACTGCACATCAAAGGAGGCACTGTTTCAGAACCCGACAGATCCAAACGACACGTGTAAAAATGAATAACTTATCAGCTCAGAGGTTTGCAAACCTGCGTTGTGTTTCTTGAACATCGCATTACAGTGTTAGAGTTTCTACCAACCTTCTAATTGGAGGATTTAAAGCTGCCATGAACGATCCACCGTCTGTCTGCTGTGAACAGCTCCTTACTGTAAAAACGATCAGACTCACTTCTGACATCCCGTGTTTAAGGTTTAGATGATGACTTTTGTTCTGTGTTTTAAAGTGTTTCTGAGTCAAAGTGTTATCCAGCTACATATCAGCTTTAAAGTTTAACCATGAATGTTGAAAGTCAGTGATCTGTAGCTTTTTAACATGCAGCCTTGTGCCTTGCTGCTTAGCATAATGTCTGTGAAAGTCTGAAAAAAATCACAGCAGCTGTTTTCTGAGAGGAAGGGGGGCTGGAGACACTGTTACACCCTACAGTATAAACACCCCCCCATACACAGATATATGTGACCTGTGGTTGTAGAGTTTATGCTTTGTTGCAGTATTCTTATTCAAATTCTTTAAAAGAAAATGACTTTATGGTCTAATGTAACATAGTGCTACTTGTTCCGATTTATTATCTGTGAAAAAGGGTTTCCATGTTGTGTTTTATGATTGTTTAATCATCTATATAAAGAGATCAGTAGGATGAGTCGATACCTGAATGTTGTTCAGTGTTCCTGCAGTGTGTTTAGCAGCTAAACTCTCAAGCTTTAAATATTTCTGCTTTGTAACGATCAGTGAGAGGTATTAGCCAAATGTTAGCCATTAGCTTACATAATGAAAGAAAGGCATCTTAGGAGTCTCGCTGAAGTGAATTCTTAAATCCTGTTTTCCTTCATTCAAGGGAAAGGGCTTCATTTTCACATCTTTTATATGAAAAAAATATTGCTGGCTTACATCCGGTTTTAAAATATGTACTGCTGGCAGGAAAGCAATACACAGAAAATTCAGTTCTATTCAGTTTATTTCTATAGCGCCAATTCACTTTCCAGTTCACCAGATCATCCAGTAAGATTGATTCAAAGTTTTCTATCTAACCAGTTGATTGCAT
>NW_015151487.1:90355-92934 GCF_000732505.1 Cyprinodon variegatus | reverse complement strand
TAAGCCAATAAAAATGGCCTTTTATATTTGGCCAGGACCTATAGGATGATCATACTGTGTAATTAGCATCTCGATCGGCTACACCTGTGAGATTGAGGATATGTGCAAGTGTGAACCTGCTTTCATCTGAGAAGGTCACAGGGTGCCAGTGGCAAATTTGCCAAGGTTGCTGTTCTCTGGCAAATACCAAGCATCCTGTGCGGTGTTGGGCTTTGAGCATAACCCCCATTTGTGGACATCGGGCCCTCATACATCCTCATGGAGTCGATTTATAACCGTTTGTTCAGACACGCGCATTTGTGGCTTGCTGGATTTGGTTTTGGAGGGCTTCGGCAGTGCTCCACCTGTTCCTCCTTACACAAAGGCAGAGGTAGCGGCCCTGCTGCTGGGTTTTTGCCCTCCTATGGCCTCCTCCATGGCTCCTTGTGTACTGACCAGTCTTCTGGTAGCGTCACCTGCTAGACACAGCAAACCTTCTTGCCCCAGCTCACATTGATGGGCCATCCTGGATGAGCTGCACTACCTGAGCCACTTGTGTGGATTGTAGAGTCTGACTCATGCTACCAAGAGAGTGAAAACACCAACATTTAAAGGTGACCAAAACATCAGCCAGAAAGCATAGGTACTGAGAAGTGGTCTGTGGTCCCCACCTGCAGAACCACTCAATCATTGAGTGTGTTGCTAATAGCCAATAATTTCCATCTGTTTTCTATTCCATTTGCACAACAGCATGTGAAATTGATTGTCAATCAGTGTTGCTTCTTAAGTGGTTAGTTTGATTCCCAGAAGTTTGATTTGATCGAGTTATATTGTGTTTTTTTTTTACGTGGTTCCTTTATTATTTTAGCAGTCTACTTTGCATATCATCCACCCAGTATTTTTGTACAATTTGCTAGAAGAATATGATCATATTAATAAAAGCGAACACATTAAAAGTTTCCAAGTTCCATTAAACTTGAATTGTGCATGCATTATTTACTGCACCTGCTTAGAATTTCAGCTTTGCTCGTGCAAACATTTTAATACACCAAAAGCTTTTTCACATCAGACCCTTTTATGATGGATGGTAAGAAAGAGCAGGAGATGGGTTGAACGTTCCACTGCTTTAACTGTTAGGAAGAAGGTTTTTTTTTCCCAGTTCACAGTCTGATGCTTGTTGCTGGTGAAGCACATAAGTATCTCAACTTTTTGTTAGATTTTGATCAAACAAGATGCTTGATTAAGGTGTAATATTGTCTTGGGCAATGTTTTCTCAAATTGCCCCACTTGTGTTTGGTTACTATCTTAACAATTCTCCCTAAACATTGTTCAACACATGGCTAACTGCTTGGACATGCTAGGAAACTTGTCAGGTTGGGTGGGGGTTTTGAAGAGGACCCAAATGCAGACACTGAAGCTGAGGTGGTTTCGTGCAAGTTTAATAACAAAAGTGGTAATTGAAGCAGAATCCAAACTTACAAAATCCACATAGTCCAAAAATACTTATATCCAGGAAAAACTTACATGAAGGACAAAGAAATGACGACAAACCAGCAACAGTGACTGAGCAGGAGGCTAATCAGCGGATTGGGAGCAGGTGTGAACAGAGGAGTCTAGAAGGGAGCTAGGGGAAAGGAGACCAACACAAGAGGGCAGCAGAGGGCAAACAAGAAATACCTAAGAACTAGAATAACACAAGATGGAAATCAAGCCAATGAACGCTCAAAGATAAAACTTAAACAGAACCAAAATCATAACAAAACTAAAGACTTGAAGGAAAGTTTTTAAAGAGAAAAACAATCTTTAATGTGAATGTAAATCCTTTATTGTCCCAAAAGGAGGAAATTCACTCTCTGCATTTAACCCATCCCCTTAGGGAGCAGTGGGCTGCCATTGTGCGCCGCCTGGGGAGCAGTGATGGTCAAGGGTTTTGCTCGGCAACCAACAGTGGAGGCTTTGGGGATCGAACTGGGTTCCTGCAACCTCCTCAGATTACAAGCGCACTGCTCTAACCACTAGACCAACATTCCCCAATTTCCCCATTTTTTCCCTATTCTATCTCTCAGCTTTATCATGCTTTGGAATGCATCACTGTTCAGCAAGATAAAGAAAGTTAAATAAATAAAAAAGTTCTAAATGTGCATTGTTCATTAAAATCATGACATTTGAAAGCAGGGTTGTAAGGCTATGTTGTAAGCATCTCTATGCCTTAAGAAAGCAACATGCCTCATGTCTCAGGTTTTCCACTATGGGCCAGCTTAGTTCAAGCAATAAAAATAAAAAAAGGAAATTGTTTTAGAAGATATGATAATATAAAAAATGAGTGTAGAGTGAAAGAGCTGAATGCATTTTGATCATCTGGACTTGTGAGAACGTCAGCATTGTTATAATTTTACCACGGATATGTTTGTAGAGCGTGTGAGGGAAAAAAAAAGCGAGCATCATAAGCTGTTTATTGTTACAACCAGCCCGGCCCCAGCGGCCCTGCCAGGATAATCTGGAGCCAGGGGCATGAATCTGAAAATATTCCAGAGTGTAGCTGAGAAGCATTTTGAGGTAAAACATCATTAATGTAATTGAAACTGAAAATGGACAAAAAA
>NW_015151487.1:86316-89722 GCF_000732505.1 Cyprinodon variegatus | reverse complement strand
TTTTACGTCCGTCCGCGGATTTGCTTTTTTCGTCTGTCTGTTTTCGAGGAAAAACGTCAAAAATGTACAAAATAGTGTGCGTAACTTTTCGTACGATTTCATACAAACTAATAATGAGAATATGTTGCTCTACCCTATTAAAGGAACATTTTTTCCACAATTCTGGATGATTAGCGTAGTGTAGCGTATAAAGCCTGGAACTCAACACTACTTCTGACGTTTTGAATTGTAAGACTTCCTGGATGGAAGAGAAACGTCTTCAAACTTGGAAACACAGTCCAATGGATTGTTTTTTTTTTTACTTTTTTGCATCATCTTGAAAAACTATTTATTTTGGTATGTGTTGAACAACAAGTTGGGGCAGCACCAAATCCATCCACAAAGAAATGAATTGTCTGGATGAAACTAACTATTTTGATGGTTTAGATTTTTTTGTTTTTAAATCAGCTTTATATGAAATAAAATGTTAGGAATAGATGTAAAATTGTCATTGTTTTGGTTCTGCTCAAGTTTTATTTCTAAATTTTAATTTGTCCTATTTCCATTTTGTGTTGTAGTTATTTTTGATTGTATTTGTGTTCTTAGATATTTCTTGTGTCAGTCTCCTCCTCCTAGCTCCCTTCTTGCCTCTGTTCACACCTGCTCCCAATCTGCTAATCAGCCTGCTCTTTGTTTCTCCCATTTATTCCCCTCCTGTTCAGTCACTCTTTGCTGGTTTGTCGTCATCTATTTGCCCCCTTGTTGTGAGTATTCCTGGTCTTCAGTATTTTTGTGGATTTATGTTTTTGGATGTTTGCCTCTGTTACCCTGTTTGTTATTAAACCTTTAAGTAACCACCTCAAGCTTTTGTGCATTTGGGTCCTGTCAAACCTCCTCCTCTGTGACAAAAATGTTATTACTCCAGTAAAGTATAGATAGTCAAAATTTCTACTTAAGTGAGGTAAAGAAGTATTTGTACTTTAACACCTCTGACAACCAATCTTTATGTAAAGTGATCAGGGGTGAAACCCGGTATGAAGGCTTCAAACTGGGCGCTTGTGTTGCATGCTCACGTTTTA
The DNA here is from genome assembly GCF_000732505.1 of Cyprinodon variegatus. Taxonomy (NCBI): domain Eukaryota; kingdom Metazoa; phylum Chordata; class Actinopteri; order Cyprinodontiformes; family Cyprinodontidae; genus Cyprinodon; species Cyprinodon variegatus. The sequence continues at coordinate 88,664 of NW_015151487.1, read as the reverse complement.
CTGTGAAAGGATGCTCCTGATGTAAACCAGTAGATGTTTGCAGAGTTTGGCCTTTTTTATGCTACGTTCACACCAGACGCAGCAGGAGCAGCAAAATCGCGTCTGCTTCTTCATTTTTGCTGCTTGTACCAGTTAGTTCTGACGCGCGCTGGAAACAGCTTTGCTGCTCTGGCTGCGCGGTGCAAAAGTGTGTCTGACGCGCGTTGGGCGGAGCTACTCTATCCTTTCTCTGCCTTGCAGCTATATTTGCTGTGATCAGTGGGAATAAAGTAGTTTTAATATGTTTTTAANCAGCTTTGCTGCTCTGGCTGCGCGGTGCAAAAGTGTGTCTGACGCGCGTTGGGCGGAGCTACTCTATCCTTTCTCTGCCTTGCAGCTATATTTGCTGTGATCAGTGGGAATAAAGTAGTTTTAATATGTTTTTAAAGTGAGAAAATACACCTGAAAACTTAATCAGTGCAGTCAGTTCATCCAGATTACCATCCTGCCTTCCAATATTATTTGTGTCGGAGCCGCTCAGACCCCCACATACCAGTGGTGCGCTGTCAGTAGGAATCCCATTCAACAGCAGCTTCTGGCCGGGTCGCCTCCTCGCGGTTCACCGCGGCAGCTGGTAGGTGTTTTTTATCTAAATAATCCAAACTGCAGGCACCAGGATAATAAAAGCGAACATATTCTGCTGGCAGATTTCTGCATTTTAAGTTATTTTAGGCGTCAAACTGTTTCAGAGGAATGATCACAGCGCTCTATCATCAGCGATGTGTCTCTCTCCCTGCCAGCTTCTCTGATTGGTTCAATTTTTCCATCTCCAACAGCAGTGTGTTTGCGGCCCAACGCGCTGCTTCAGCTGCTCAAAACGCGCTGTGGGACACTTTGCTGCGCCTTGACCCGCGTCAATCATTGACTTTGCATGTAAACTTGCTGCTTCTGTCGCGCCTGCTGCGTCCGGTGTGAACGCAGCATTAGAGTCAATGGATTTGAAGAATTCTTAGGATTTTCGGTCTGTCCTTAAAAAAAAAACCGACCATACAGATGCTGTATTCTCCCACAAGTAAACATTTTAAATACCCTGGAGCTACGGGGAATGTAGAGAGGTCTGATGATGTAGTAAAATGTCCCAAAGATGGATTTTTCTACATGTTTCAATGTGAGATCATGGAAACAAGATAAGATGTTGCAGGGTTGTCACGTGTCAGACAGAGGTGCCAACGAGGAGAAAATACAACAACTAATTGTGTTACACCAGCTACAGTATCTATATCTAACTGCAGACATAACATGCAGGAAGAAACATTCAGAAAGACGCCTTCCATACCCCCCCGCCCTGAACAACAGCCACTAGGTACAAAGAAACTATTTCCTCTTACTGTTAATATCACTTAAAGTCGACAAGCTGTGAGCAAACGTATAAAAACAGAAAAGAGGTGGGAGTCAGTGACAATGATGGTGTGATATGACACAGTCTAGTATCATTAACAGCTGTCTGAGCCAGAGAGGAATGTAGGCGTAGAGCGAACACTGTATGTTTTCTCCCAAAAGTCACCTCATCACCTCGTCCTAAGCACAGAGCCGGGGCTGCTTCTCGGTCCGCCTGCTGCAGGCCGCGCTCCTACGCTCTGGACACGTCTAGTGGCGTGGGTGAATGAGAGGCTGGAGCTTTAATGAATGTCTAATCAACTTTGTTCCAACGAGTGCTTCTTGAATGAGCGTCCTTTCTGACTCTGAAGCACATAAACATACACTCTCACCCAGCCGTCGCTGATGAGAGAGACAGCGATGGAGACAAAATATGGCAGATAGTTGCTGAGGAGCGGCGCCGGGCAGGCTGCACAGCAGGGTGAATAGTCTCATCAGCAGCATCTCTTCCTGGGCTGCTACCCGTCCCTCGCTCTCCAATCACACTAATTACAGCTGAGAAGTGGAGAAGGCAACCAGCCAGGCACACGCACAGCAGAGCACGCCACGCACGCCATGCACGCCACGCACATACTGGGTGCTGCATGTTTCTCATCACTAAGACATATAGATATCAGTGACACTGGAGCACACTCAAGTGTTTATTTACAATCTGCCTCTTACGTAAGAAGCTGTCAGTGTGGCAGACAAGTTCACCTTAGTTACTTCATCATTGGTTGTGCAATGAGGAAATTGCTGTGTTTATATATATATATATAAAGCAATTCAAAAAGAGGAGAACTGACTGAGAGTATAGACATGATGCAATATGTCAGCCTGGACTCCATTCAGAAGGTTTTCACAGCATCATATCTGAGTCATTAACATGGTAACAATAGCCCTATTTAAAGGAGAACAGTCACAATGGATCACTATAGCCTCTTATCCCACTG
>NW_015151487.1:82164-83611 GCF_000732505.1 Cyprinodon variegatus | reverse complement strand
TCAGCATGGGGGTGAGTAGAAAATGAAGGCTAATCATGTTTTGGGTGTACTATTCCTTTAATGTGAGCATCAGGGCACATTCTGTTTAAAGAGAACCGCAGCATTTGTTCTACATTAATACAGACCTTATCAGCACTACACTCACTAGATGCTGTTATCAATGTTTAAAGCATCAGTGGCTCTGAATCTGTAATTAGGACTTTATTCCACTTTGAAAAGGTTTGCATTTAAACCTACCAGTCACTAAGACAGAAGGTAAATACGTTCCTATTTAACAAAATATAGTCTAAATATGTCTGTTATATGTGGATTTATCCTGTTTTCTTTTGAAGATATAGAATTGTGCAGAAATAAACCCCAATCTTTTTTGTGCACTGGAACTTAAAAGGAACTGACACTGAGCATTTAAAATATTAACTTCACTATAAAAGTTGTACATCTGGGCTGTAGTTAGTCTTTGTCGCCCATTTCATGTATTTTATCTCGGCTAAAGCAATTAATCATATTAATCGATTATTAAAATAATCGTGAACTAATTTAGTAATTGATTAATTGTTAACTGGACTATAGGGCCACTAAAATGTGCCTTTAGCCGACAGAGCGACACACTTAGAGCAGGAATTATATCAAGATTGTAAAAATGTGTGAACATTTTGGATGTAAGATTAAAAAATAAAGTTTTTGTCCGTCAATATTTTCCATCCAGAGCTCCTCAAGAGGAAACGTTTCTGTTTCACCTGGTTTTATTTAATAAAACATCTTATTTAATCAACCTTTGGCTGATCTGATTATTAATCGATTCATTGAAAAAATAATCAACAGATTAATCAATTTGCAGAATAATAATTAGTTGCAGCCCTAATCTTATGGTAACATTCCAAACATAATACAGAAGTGAAGGGCAGCTGCTTCACCCTGAGGCTGCCCTGCATCATTATATCTGTTTCATACAATCATATAATGTTTCTATTATAAAAGTGTGTTTTTAATATTAAAGGATTAAATGAAACACAACCTTTTATCATCGTCCTATATTCCTTACTGTCTGACTGTTTAAATAGCTCCTTATGTCTATTTTGTTTTTTAGTGAAATCATCTATAAAGCACAACACTAAGAATAAGCCTAAGTTTATTCAAATATAAAATCACTTTTAACAGTTATAAAAGACAATATAACACTATCTTATCTGTAATGTAAAATAAACTGCCAGATTTAAGCATTATTTACCAGACATTAATGTTTGTACTAATTTGCTTATAGACTGTGTGGAAATCTAGAAAAATAGAATAAATGTAAATAGAGTTCCTCTGTTTGTCTTTATCCTATTTCTAGAAGTAGATCAATTAAATGGAACAATTCTTAAACAGAAAATAGTAGATCTTTAGCATCCTTCTTGTGTTGAAATAACTAACAATGAAAGAATGAAAGAAATAACAGCTGTTATTT
>NW_015151487.1:77204-78979 GCF_000732505.1 Cyprinodon variegatus | reverse complement strand
AACACATTTAACACGTAAATTCCATAAACATGAAAAACTTCTGCTGACATGTCAGTTTCAGCAGATATTCTGTGACACGGCTGCATTTTCAGGCGAATAGTTCATAAACTGTTTCTGGTTAGCAGGGAACAGATCCTCTCATTTGTTCAAATTGAATGTAAGATTTAGAGATTTGTGAGATTGATGATCTGTCACTGTTCAGACACAGCAGTGCGTGCCTGACTGCAGCTTAGTGCAGCTCTGCTTTCTGTCACGCTCAGCATCACATCTCTCTCTACCAGTGTTTAATTGAGGTGATTTTCATTTGAAGGGGGGAAAAAAAACACTGCTTAGCTGTCGTGGATCAGTGAGAGCATTGCTCTGAAGTGACTGTACTGTGGCCACCTGCTGTTTGTGTTGCTGTTAATTTTTTTCTGCACAGTTTGTGTTTTAACTGTGTGCATTTGTCTAATAAAAATTAAAAAAAGTTTCCTCCTGAAAGTGGCGACTACTCCGGTGTGGCTTGTTTTCTGTTTAGGTAACAAAAGGCGAGTGTGTGGTGTGCTCCCTCTTTTCTTTAGATCAAACAATAGCAGTGAGGAAGAAGCAGAAAGCAGCAGCTGGTGAGGAGCGCGAGGTTCAGACAGCGACACAAACACACAGAACTCACTGAATATCTGACCTGCACTGCATCTGTTCAGAGATGAGAGACAGAAGCGAAGAGAAGCTGCATCATGGGGGGTCAGGTGTGTCAGGTGTGTGCGCCTGTCCTTTAACAAAGGACCTTTAGCCATTTCTTCTTCCTGCATAATAAAACCATACTGAGCTGCCTTCATGGCCCCCAAACATCCTTTTGTTTCAGTGTGGCGCTGCAACATTTCATTAACTCTTCATTCAACATTAATAGGACTACACTGCAAAAAATGGAAATCTAAATAAGTAATTTTTGCTCAAATTAAGGGCATTTTTTCTTGAATTCAGGAGGTAAGTGAGACACTTTGCCAATGCCATTCCATTGGCTGATCATTTTATTTGCCTGCTGAAATTAAGTGGGTAAATACACTTCATTTAAGACATTTCTTACTTATTTCTAGATGTTTTTTGCAGTGTAGGATTTCACTGGAAAAATGATCTAGAAATGAGTCAAACTTTCTGAAATTCAGTGCATTTACTCTTAATTTCAGTAGGTAAATGAGAAGATCTGCCAATGGAATGAGTATTTTTACTCTTAAAATAAGATAATTAGATAATATGTACTTGAAATAAGACAATGCAATTGTGTTTTCTTATTTTAAATGTAAATTGTTTTGTTTTATTGGCAGGATATCTCCTTTGCTTCCTTAATCTAAGAACAAATGCACTTATTTTAAGAAAAAAAAAAACATATCTAGGTTTCAATTTTTTCCAGTGTAGAAGGACTTTTGTGAATAATAGATTTTTCTATTATTTTCTTTTTGCCCAAAGCTATAGATTAGTGTTTAATACTTAAACAGTATGATACACTTTTTACTTTTGTTTTGCATTGAAAATCTGAAACTCATCAGAACCATAGAGCCTGCTGATATCTTCAGAATGCTTCTCAGATTTTTGTTTATATGATTGATATAACGATATAAAGTCCTGTACTACAGGAAGGATCTACTAGAGCTTAAGGCTAAAACCAGCGATGGTCCAGCCCTGCCTGCTATTTCATGCCACCAACTTTAGAGCACAGTTAGCAAACTAAACTAAAGCTGATGAAGGTTCTCAGTCATCCAGGTCATAGTCATTCCGTAAAAATTCAAAAAATATCCACT
>NW_015151487.1:73839-75796 GCF_000732505.1 Cyprinodon variegatus | reverse complement strand
GAACCTTAATAAACCCACTTAAATTCATCTCTGCCTACTGGCCTCTGCATTTGGGTCCTCCAAACCAACACCGTTTCTTGACACTCACATAGTAACATTTTATATGTCATGGGGCTGAACTTCCTTTATTTCCTTTCTTTAAGTTTTAATCCTTTATTCTACATCCAGGAATAACTGCAGAAAGTTTGATGTCAGAGACAACAGAAGAGTTAGGAGACAAAGAGGAAGAAAAAAGGAAATGATCATCTGGAGGCTTCAGGATGGCTAATTACCGCGTGTCAGCCTGTTGCTCAGTCTCTGAATCTGCACCTGCAGCCTAAATGCCTGATATTACATCCTGATGTATCCTCAGCTATCCTCAGAGGTGACTCCCTCTCCCTTCTTCTCTGGTAGAAATGTAAATATTAGAATAAAAGTGAAATCAATTATATATCAATTTTAAAACCTGAAAAAGTTGACTTTGTCAGCTCCCCACCCCCCCTCTGACAGAGCAGGGGCCAAGGTCCAGTTTAGCCATGCACTTTGTCTCAGATTTGACCATTTGCTTTGCCAGTGGCTTTTATTTTTGCACCTTTCAGTGTTTTGTGTGATTTGGTCATAATAATAATATGAGGCCACTCAATTAGAAAGGTTTGCTTGAGCTGCTCAACTCATTTTACAAACACAGCTCGCTTTACACCTGCTTTATAGATCAGCTTTGCGAGGGATAACTTGATTTTACATTTTTTGATAAAATGAAAGTTTTAAAGATCCTGTCCAAAGAATCTACAGCAGAATAACTTTCCCTCAACGGCATAAATATCGGTAAGCAGAGACTGCATTTGCTTACAGGCCCACAACCTCTTAGGGGCCCCATCACTGATACCAGATGGCCCCCCACCGCAATTGTAGACTAGGATGTTTCTTTGCAGATGTAATGGTGCGAAAAATTCCTCTTAAACCCACCTGATACTGAACTGACTGACCACATCGGACCGTATTTATACCCCAACACATGGCAGATTTCACCATGATGGTGAGCCGTTTAAACACGACACCAATAGCAAAGCAGACAGTGGTATTTTTAATTACTATGTTAATAACTGTATATAGTTCATTAGACGGTTGATAAAAAAAATACTCATATAATATGTTTCAAAGATCTTAAAAGAACTATGTATTTGAGTATTTTATTGTTTACAATACGACTTAGTGGGGTTCGATAAGCATCTCCCTGAAATGAGTTTTTGGAACTGGGGATGTCTGTAACATGTGGTGGTGTCACCAATGGTTCCAGTGGTTCCATTTCCGTGTTTGACGTGTGATCATATACTACAGAAAATTGCATAATTGTATCTTCTTGATGGATTTATGGAACTGTCTCCGTATCCTGAACCTTTATAACATGCTGCACTTCATATGAGGCCCACCCAGATAATGTTGCTTATTGTTGATTCATTACATCATTGCCTTCCCTTAATTATCTAAAATATAATTATATTTATAATATAATTTACTTCTGTTAAAAAAGTGCTTAATATGTGCACCAAACATGTTTACTTCCTCTAGAGCAGGGTTCGGCAACCCAAACTGCTCAAAGAGCCTTATTGGACCAAAAAAAATAAATCTGTCTAGAGCCGCAAAAATGTAAAAGTCTTCTATCAGCCTCGTATGGAAACACAGGCTCTAAGTGTATTATCCCACTATAGAAAAGGACTATGTGGTTAAATCTTTATCATGGAGCAAATGTCACATAGCAGGATGAGGTGAAGGACGAGGGTTAGTGAACGCTCCCACCATGCGCTGCTTCAGTACAGTTTAAGTTTTGTTGCATTGATGAAATTATAGAAACAGGATCAAGGAATCTTTCTATGGTGGACGTGTTTCTGTTGGGAGGAGTTGATTGAGTCATGAGGAACCGAGCAGGAACTGACGTCCATCAGAGCAGAGCTCTCTAACCCTGAAATCCCACATCCCA
>NW_015151487.1:70666-71819 GCF_000732505.1 Cyprinodon variegatus | reverse complement strand
CTGGAGCCGGACGCTCCCCAGGGCTTTACCGTATTAATAGGAGAAGAGGCGCAAGTGAAATTAGATGCTGTCATCAGACAAGATGCGGTGATTTATAAATGTTTTAAATCAGGTTGGGTCTGGATTAGCCAGCTGGTGGATCCGGATCCGGACCGCGGTCCACTAATCCATGACCTCTGCTCTTTGATGATCTTCTCGGCGCTCTTAGAGGGCTGTTGCCGACCCCAGCGGGGCCAATCCGAGGACCTCACTAAATAAATAAATAGGTAAATAAATGTAATGCTTATCTGTTGAAAGTTTTATGACTTTTACACATTTCTCAGTAGGATCAGAATTGTTAATTCTGCCCACTTTCTGCTCCAGATGTGTGTTAGAGCTGAGGCAGGTGGACAATGGCTGATCACCTGGGGAGGTGTCTCTCCAGAGTCAAACTGATGGACTATCATTTCTTTCTCCTATCAGCAGGGCTGACTCACACACTGCGGCTATAATTACATATCGGCCAAGAAACACACATACACAGTTAGTCATGCTCATGTTGTTCTCTGGTGGGAAACAAACAACGTCTTCAGATTTTTCTGATTTCTCAGGACAAAGCTGACATTTTGATTATATGTCAGCAGCCTGCCAGTAAGGGCTGTCTATTTCCAGCACGATGAAGGGGCCCTCTCAGAATACAGAGCCGATATCCCCAACCTCGTGGTGGAGGGATGACAGAAACCTTTAAATCAGCTTCACTTTTAATGAAGCTTAAACCTTCAAAACCATTACACAGGTTACATACTGCATTTCCAATTTAAGCTCAAATTCTCTGTGTATACCAGAAAACTTTTGCAAATGTAAATCCCTTTATTGTCCCAGAATGGGTAAATCCCCTCTCTAAATTGAACCCAGCCCCTTGGGGAGCAGTGGGCTGCCATTGTGCAGCACCAGAGTGCAGGCTGTCATAAAATTTGTTTTATGATTTGTAAAAGTGTTTCGTTTGTTGTAAATTTGTTTTCTCAAATGTAGAGTTGTTTCAAAATTTGTAAAAGTGTTTCAGATTTTGTATTGTTGATTTGCACTTCCCAGCCACCGTACTTTTCAGAGCACAAGCACATTGTTCTAACCACTGGGCCAACCAGTGTTGCCAACTCCTCAGTAAGGAAAGTAG
>NW_015151487.1:68126-69588 GCF_000732505.1 Cyprinodon variegatus | reverse complement strand
TAACTTTGTTTCCAAGTTTGAAGACATTTCTGTCATGATACACAGGTTTTACTAGCCCAAATGCAGAACTCACGGACACAGAGGGAGGATTAAAATTCAATATTTATTGGAAACACACAGGGTTCTGCAGGTTTTCAGGTTCAGACAGGCATGGTGGCACAGAAAAGACAACAATCCGGCTCCGAGTGGAGCTCCTCTACAGCTAATATAGGGAGAGCTCCTAATCAGCTGATGGGGAACAGCTGTCAACGCTGAACCCAAGCTCCCCAGGAATAGATCCACGGCGCCCTCTGGTGGGCAAGGCCCCGGATCCTAGCAGTACCCCCCCTCAAGGGCGGAGTCCAGACACCCCAAAGAAAAAGACCCCCCCAAAAAAAAAACAACTCGCCCATGGCGGGCGAAGGGCGAACCAGGGATGCAAGGCAGAGTCTCAGGTGGAAACGGAGCCGAAGCAGACGCTCCGGAGGCCGGCCGCGGGACCGGAGTCTCAGAAGCTGCAGGGGCCTTGGAAGAGGACGCCACCTCCGCTTCAGCAGGAAGCACCGAGAGAAACACTGTCTCTGCTTCTGCAAGAAGCTCCGAGTAGGACGCCGCCCCCCGCTCCAGCAGAAAGCCCCGAGGAGGACGCCGTCTCCGCTCCAGCTGCTCTGCAACACGCTCAGGCAGGGCCGCTCACTATGGCTCTGTATCAGGAACTGAAAAGGCCGCCGACTGCGGCTCCACATCAAGAGCAGAGGAAGCCGCCGACTGTGGCTCCACCTCCATCCAGGAAGCTTTTTCTATTCAAAATGTCAGAAATAGCGTTGAGTTCCAGGTTTTATCCAGCAGCCCAAAAAAGGCTTGTTTTGGTTTAGAAAACATGCAAACAGAAACGGATGAACGGGTCCCCCCCTTTGGAATGGGGGTCGTTTGGCTTCTTTATTAGCCTGCAATGCCCCATACCTGTCTATGCCTCTGAAAGGGGGGTCGTTAGAGGGAATTGTTGGCCTGGCTGAATAGGCGAGGTCTTCTGTTCCCCTGTAAAGGGGTGGGGGTTGCGATATAGCAAGAAGGATTCAACTCTATTGCTGCATTGTAGGTTTCTGAAAGCTGAAATCCACCCTCTCTGTTTAACGTTAGTCTTTCTTTCTAAACGACTCCCATTCCAAAGGGGTGCACCCGTCCGCCCATTTCAATTAGCATGTTTTGTAAACAAAATCAAGGCTTTGTTGGTTCCTCTGATAAACTCAGAGCTGAGAGATGGAGCTGGTCAGAGTCGTCACTCTGGAAGAAGAAGAAGAACTCCCTTGTTTGCACTGTTTTGTAGAACAGTTAGTTAATTGGTAATATTATTTCAAATCTGCCATTTGGATTTTTAGTTTTGGAAAGGACTTTGGACTTCCAGGATTTTACTTTGGGTTCGGTGCGTATGGAACTCCTGTTTGGACATTGTTATTAAAAATAAAAAGAGACGGACAGTTTT
>NW_015151487.1:64430-65680 GCF_000732505.1 Cyprinodon variegatus | reverse complement strand
AAGAACAGACTCACTTGTTATGGCCATCTTCAGGTCTTTAAAGGCCCTGTCACAGTCCTCGGTCCATTTCACTTTCGTTGGTGCTGAAGCCTTTGTGAGATTAGTTAACACCGCTGCTCTGTCAGCAAAATGTGGAATAAATTTGCTGTACCAACCTACCAGTCCTAGGAATGCTCGAACCCTCTTTTTGGTGCTTGGAACAGGATAGGAGTGGATGGCATCCACCTTTCCAACTCAAGGCTTTATAACACCTTGACCAACAATATGGCCCAGATACTCCACTTCACTTTTTGCTAAGGAGCATTTGCCAGGATTGATTGTAAGCCCAGCATTTTTTAGCAGCCGAAGAACCTGCTGAAGGTGAGTAACATGGTCCTCCCATGTCTGGCTAAAGATGACCACATCATCCAAATAGGCAGCAGCAAATTGTGGTACATCTCGAAGAATCTGGTCCATGAGTCTCTGAAATGTTGCTGGTGCCCCCTGTAGACCAAACGGCATCACCTTGAACTGGTACAAACCAAATGGTGTGGTAAAAGCTGTCAGTTCTTTAGTTTCTTGTGCCAAGGAGAGTTGCCAATAACCTTTGCTCAAGTCAATAGTGCTGATGAACTTTGAATTGCCAACCTTCTCCAACAACTCATCTATTCTTGGCATTGGGTATGACTGACACTTTGACATTGAGTTAAGATATCTGAAGTCAATACAGAATCTTAGAGAACCATCTTTTTTTGGAACCAAAACAATAGGACTACACCACTCACTTGTAGATTGTTCTATTACGTCCAGCTGCAACATCACCTCGACTTCCTCTTTGAGTTTCGGCAGCAGACGTCCAGGGATCCGATAGGACATTCGGCGTGGTATAGCATCAGCTTTGAGATGAACTTTATGCTCAACCAGAGTAGTAAAACCCGGCCGTTCTGTGAAAAGGTCTGGGTCAAGCAATGCCTGGATCTCTCTCTGCTTACCAGGCTGAAGATGTGACAGATCCACTGTCATGGATTTCTGGTCTTTTCTTGGGAACTCCTGTTCTCTGTCCTCTTCCGCTTCACAAATGAAGAGATGTGGCTGAGGTGAGTCCTGTTTCAACAGCTGGACCTGCTTGGATGAAGGACAGTGAAACTCCTTCAAAAGATTCACATGAAAACACTGATGTTTCTTCTGTTTATCTGGTGTGTGGAGTTCATACGTGACCTTACTCACACATCTTGTGATCTCATAGGGGCCATGCCATTTGGCCAGCAGCT
>NW_015151487.1:59201-62116 GCF_000732505.1 Cyprinodon variegatus | reverse complement strand
ATGTAGAAAACCAGATCCTGTGTTTAGCTGCTACTATGGCCAATATACAATTAACCATGGCTCATTGTTACACTGCCGTACTGAATAACAACCCCAACTTCTATCAACGGCTGAAATAGTCATAACCTAAAAACAAAAGAAAAAAAATTATTAAAAAAAATATTTACTTGAATATAAAGACTATATGAAAAAGCCAACCAGAGCAATTGTATGTCTAAAACCATTTCTTTATTCTACATTTTGTTATCTTGTCTGTCAGCTATATTAAACAATATGATGTGTTGAACTAGATCTGCTATTTTCACAGCTTTTGTGAGACACTTTTTTATAAAGTAGGACATTAATTCATAAAAAAAGTTTATTTTAATTCTATAAATCAAAGATTTTTGCCTAACAGCAATGATGAACTGCACGCCAGTTTCCTGTACCCAGTTATTTTAGCATCTAGGCTAGAGCTGTCAGTCTGCTAAAGAATCTGGTTGTTATTCCAAATTGTAAAGGTTGTTTTTTTTGTTTTTTTTTGCAACATAAAACTGACTAAAACCACAACTTAAAGTAATGAATAAAAGGCAACTAAGACTAATGACAGTTTTCTTCCTGAAGACTAAAACTAAATCTAAGATGGGTGTCAAAAACAACACTGTTGTTCACTGACGCATATAAGTCTCTACAGCTAATTGGAAAAAATAATTGCAAGACTGATTGATTAATGAGATAATTGATGCTTTCAGCCGTGCTTCTATCATAATGTTTGATCTAATGTATGTTAGCTTTAAGCTATAACCTTTAGTATCCCAAAAAGTCCTATGAAATGAAATTTATATGTATTACTATTTTTAGGTTATAGTGAAAAACAAGATTACTCAATGTATGTAGGGTCTTTTTTACAGCTTCTATAATTTTATTCATGTTTTTTCATACACACCTTATTCAGCAGCCAAACAATATATAGCACTCAAAGAGATTTTTGTTAAATTGGAAATAAAACTTGGCATATTTTGTTCCTCAAACCGAAGCTGGAAAAGCTGCCTGGGGGCAGTAATAGGTTGAACAGGTTTTAACGCAAATGTAATTTCCTGCTAAATTAAGAGCTAAATTGCACGGCGCCTCTTGTGCCACCTCAGCATTTGGTGTCAGGAAATTACCAAAAGGTGCTCGGCTCAATAAAATGGCTTTGTGCCTGTGGAAAAAAAAAAAAAATGGAGCCATTAGTCTTGTTTGTTGTAAAGGTTTTTATTTGTTCCGACGGTGCTGCAAAGACATTGTGTTTTTTTTTTTTTATATTTGCCCTTCAGCAAGTCAACAGCAGAACATTCCAATAGTGTTTCATTAAAACTGTCTTCAGCAGCATTTGCACAACATTTATAGCTCCTTCTACAGCTGGGTATGCATGCAAAATGTACTTCTTACTACTTACTGGATACTTCAGCGACAATAACAGGTGTCCATATTTTAGACTAAATTACAGATTATAGATTTTACAGTCCCTAAATATTACTTTTTGCTTGTACACCTGTGATAATATTTATATCATGTATAGCACTTCTGGATTGATGCAAACCACATTTCGTTGCTTTGTACTTGTAACAGTGCAATGACAATAAAGTTGAATTCTATTCTATTAAAAAAAAAAAATCTTATTCTCGGAAAGTGGAGTGAAAATTTAGACTTATTTCTTTTTTATGCTTGATTTGATCATTTTAAACTAGTAGATGTCATGATTTAATTAGTTTGATGGATTTTATTGAAGAAGTTAAGCTCGGTGCAAAGTTGCTCTGAACTCTGCTCAGGCGGAACTGGAAGATGAGGGGAAGACAGACTATTAGTTCAGGCTCAGTGGGAAATTTGCTTTGTTGATTTGAAGAAGAGGATCTGGCTGTTGACTCACGTTTCCAGAGAAGTGAAGGATCCTTGACTCCAATCTGTGTGTTGGTTTTCCAGTGTATGTTTGACTCGGAGGAAAAGGATTTACCCAGAACTCGGACGGTGTAGGTGAATGGAGACGCTGATTTCCACTCAGATTTCCTGCTGTACTTGAACAGTTCGTGGTGAAGATGATTTCCTTGCTCAGAGAGTAATTTCAACGTCCTCAAAAAGCGACTGGATCCAAACCTCCTGTTTGAATCCCCGGCTCAGTTTAAGCCTCAGTAGATCCCTCTTGGGAGAGGAGGTCCGAAAAGGTCCAGTTTGCAGGATGACTTCCTGCCGAGAGGCAAAGACAAAAACAAAGTTAAAACTCAGGTAGACAAGAACTCAGTCTTACTCAGAGAAAACTCAGCTTGGCTAGAGCACCAAAAACTGGCAAACACTCTGGCGTCGAGGTAGTGGCAGTCAGCAGCTTAAGAGCACTCCGTTAACGAGGTAACCGTTAGCAGGTTTGTGAGGAGGCGGAACCTTGGCATGTTTGTTTCCATAATCATTTGTGAAATTAACATTCGCTGTAAATCGCTCAATGAATTCCAGTGTGTTGCTGTGATAGAAGGCCAACAAGTCCAGTTGAGAAATTTACTCGGAATTTACTCCCAAATATTCCGCCAGTGGTCAGCTTCAAGTGATATTTTAAATAAAATTAGGTCTAATGCTGAACTTGAGCAGCGTCAAAAACACGGAAACGCATAAATTTGGATGCTGTGTCAGAGGCTGGACGCAAAAACGCTCTGGTTGTTTATCGACTCTGTTCTGTAGCTTCAAGCTAGAGAGCAGCTTGGCTTTATTTACTTTATGAGTTGAAAATTTGTTTTAACACATTTTAAAGTGAGAAAGTCCACCTCCAAATATCCTCAGTTCATCAGGATTATAATCCCACTAAAATCTGCATTTCTTGTTGGGAGCTCCAGACCTCTAACCTGACTCCGCCAGATGGATTTGCTCCGCATATCCATCTGGAAACCTTCCGTTGAAGTAATTTTGGGAAG
>NW_015151487.1:56217-58996 GCF_000732505.1 Cyprinodon variegatus | reverse complement strand
TTTGCTCCTCTTTCAGTGAAGAAATACTCTGTAATTCCCATAAAACTTGCTCGATAGCCACGCTAACGCTAGTTTCATCGGCTGAAGCTGCCATGTTCTTTAGACTGAACTGTCGCGCTTCTCGTTGTGTCACACCTCAACCCGCCTCAAAGCCAACGCTGATTGGACCTTCGTTTGGTGAAAGGCTCCAAATTTTCTTTAACGGAGAGTCTCCAGACTGATCTGCGAGTCAAACCTTGAAAGCTCGTGAGATCAGGATGGTCTCACGAGGCTACCAGACCTCCAGCATACCGCCGGGAGGCAGCGCTGGAAATCCCCGCTGAAAGCTCTCTGCTGCGGCCAGCAGTGTTGCCAACTCAGCGACTTTGTCGCTATATTTAGCGACTTTTCAGACCCCTCCAGCGACTATTTTTCAAAAAAGCGACTGGCGACAAATCTAGCGACTTTTCTGGTGCCTGCCGTGGGGCGCCTCCCCCATCCCAACCCCGTTTTCCCGTTTTAGCAGGAGTCCCTCTCAGCGCTACAGTCAGAGACACAGCATGTTTTCCCTCAGCGTCCAGACTGCAAATGAACCGCGCGCATGCGCCGGGTTTGACGGCACAGGTTGATCACTCTGGAGTCAGCTCCCTCAGTTGCTGAACCTGCCATAAAGCCTTGACCAACATGACCATGATCCACTCTTTCTGTAAGCAGGCAAGCACAGCCTGTGTGTGTGCAGGGAATTCTTATTAGTTAAAAAAACAAAAAAAAAACAAACAATAATTACCATTTGCTCAAATTAGGCAATGACGTCATTCAGCGACTTATAGCGACTTATAGCACAGCCAATAGCTACTTTCCTTTCTGAGGAGTTGGCAACACTGGCGGCCAGCCTGTGGGGGATTTCCTGCTCACGTTCGTAGTGAATGGAAGTGAATAGAAAGAGTTTTTAAGGTTTGTGGTAAAAACTGCTGTCAGTTTGACCGGCGGAGGCCCAATATCTAATCAAGAGGCAAGACAAAACTGACGTTTTGATGGCTTTATTGAACTCCAGCTTGTGCACACCAACACCTTCTCACACTAAAAAGAACAAACGGCACGTTAAACTAAACTCAAATCAGGTGACATGAAGAATGGAACCATGAAAAGGGATTATTAAGAAAAGCAGCAAAATTAATATACATAGAAACCTACACCAAAACAATAAAATATACACCTAAAATAATATTTCCATACATACAAATCAATACATTAAACAAATCTAAAGTCAATCACAAAAAACACATCAAATTTAACACAAGTCATCCAAAAGTACCCTCCTGATTATTTTGGTTTGCTCCAAAATAATTTCTACCCTTTTTGCCACGCCCTGCTGAGGAGCCAAACCAGGAAAAGGTAGGTACTTTGACTTAACCAGGGTTTATACAGAAATAAGTTACTCTAATTTCATGCTTTTTAATGCTCTTTAAATGCTAGAAATAATTTTAATGCCATCAACAATTACCCATGACACACCAAAATCCTTCACCTTTACTGTCGACAGGCTGCAGCCATGTCCTGAATTCCCCGTTTTCCAGCCACTTTGAAATTTCCATTTTCCAATTCTCTGCACAAATATATAGCACTATAATATCTAACGAAATCGTTTTTATAAACGTTTTTGTTTTCTTTTTAATAAAGCATTTTAAATTCCACAATAATCACATTTAATGAATGTAAATCCCAATTAAGGCCTTCATCTAAAAATAATAATTTAATGACTTTTAATGATTTTTAATGACCTGCAGAAACCCTGTTAACAAAAACAGAAAAATAATTGACATTTATGTTTACATTTTCTTTCCAGAGGCAGGATGGCGAGTCCTTCTGTTTCACAAGAGTGCAATGAAAAAATGTCCAAAAAAACTACAATAAAGAACTTAAACAACCCAACTATTTGTTCAAACTTAATACTACTACAATGCAAAAGCAATAATCATATTTCATGGAGTGATGGGACTCCTGGTCCCCATTACAACTGCAAGTATCAGAATATACAATTGAATATTTTTCATCAGCAGCTTTTAACATTTCTAGTTAATTTGGGTATTCTGCATAACAATCCATTCTCCCAGCTTTTTTTTGGAGTTTAACTCCTTGATATTTATGTATTATTCATGTTAAGAAAGTCTGCAGAAGCAATGGCGGTAGTGTCTGTCTCCCCAAAAAAAACTCCGCTGGATCCGCTTTTCTGACTGGTAGACGCTGCTGCGTCCAACGGCAAAAGTTGAATTTTCTGAACTCCAGCGTTGAATGCTTGGACACTACCTGCCTGAATGTTTGGACGCCAGAATGTTTGAAGGCGCCACTGGACCTCTCGATGCCATCCCAGGTACACTTTTGTTGGTTCTTCTGGAGTGGATCTCCTATTATTCCCTTGTGATGCATCTTTGCAGTGGCAATAACTCACTCAAGAAACACATAGAAGACAGGAGACATCATTCTTAGTTTAGCCAGTAGCCACACTGCTTTTATTGCTTACACAGACATGTAGCCTTCCGCTACACAAAGTAGTGCCAACAGAAAAAAGCAGTGGCAAGCATCGTTCTCAACCACTTTGCATGTAAACAAGGCACTTTTATGCCCCCGGCGTGAACGCAGCATGGAGGCCATTTTGGACTCCTTTCTGCTCCCAAATTGATCGGGTTAAGCATAGCCTCTGTTGTTTTTGCTCTGGTGAGTGTCAGGGTTTGGTTTTGGTTTGGAGGACCCAAATGCAGAAGCAGGTAGGCAGAGGTGAATTTAGATGGGTTTAATGATG
>NW_015151487.1:52181-54011 GCF_000732505.1 Cyprinodon variegatus | reverse complement strand
AATATTTCATTAGTAAAAGAGATTGATATGGTGTTTTTAAATGGCAATATATCAGCATATGAAGATATTGGGATATTTTAATGTATCAATATTTTTTCCCTCGTCTTTAGAAGTTTTTAATTCTGTAAAAAAGAAGTTTTTGAGGAAGAAGAAAAAGTAGTATTTTTATTTTTTTATTAGACTTTAGAAACTCAGAAGCTGATCAAATATCGGGTTAAATATCGGTGGGGTGGCCGATGTCCAATATTCAGTTTTAAGGCCGATACCCATAGGGGGCCGATTATATCGTGCATCCCTAATAATTTGCACTGCTCTGAACCTTCCAATGCCTTTTTGCACCATGTCTCCCCCACACTGTGTACATTTTGATCACTTTCGGAAAGCTGTATGAAGGAAATTTGACAATAAAGCTTGTCTAATCTCCTAGGTGGCAGATTGATGGATGAATCTGTTAACGACATGGTTCCTATGATTGATGTGGATCCCTCGATCTGACATCATGAGAATCAGGAAATTACTGAAATTATCTTATGTCCTGCTCAGTATTTGAAACCAGGGAAATGAAACTAACCCTGATGTGTTGCTGTGGAAGATGATCCATATCTCCATGTAGGGGGGTTGAAATGATTGAAGTGTGCAGCCAATATCTAATGGTCTCAAACCCCAACACATCACTTACTTTTTTAGATTTCAGGACAAAAAGTGTAATTAAACTGTTCTTCTTGTTGTTTAAGCTTGAGTTTAAGTAAACAAGCTTTGTGTGAGACATTGTCAAAAATATATACATACATATAATAATGTTTTCTTCCTTTTGATGAAATCGGACTTCTGTTATAAAAAGGATGTCCCTTGAATATTAAAATGACACAAAGGGCAGGACAAGGAAAGGGTTTATTGGACTTTGCATGACCTTATTTATCAGATGGACTGAACTCTGTACTTACCTGATTATTTTTCCATCCAAAGGTAACCTTTTGAAATGCAAAATCCTTTTACTGTATACTATTTTTCACTACTTCAGTAGATGAAGTGTGAAATTCTCAGTTGATTTTAAACTCTTTGAAATGTTATTTTTCACAGGTTAATGTTAATATTCTGTCCAGTTTTCTAAAAGACTTTGCTTAATTTCATTATCTGTGCATCATGTGGATCACGTATTTGATCTGATACGGAAGATGAAAAAAACCTGCTGAGTTGGCAGCTTTCAGAGCAATGATAGTAGCAGAATCATGGCAATATTTTATTTTATTATGATCAAATTTCCTTTTTTTGTCATTTTATGTAAGCAATTTAAGGCACATGTCAAGAACTGCCAAATGTGATGTAAATGTCTGGGCAATGGTCATAAATGAATTAAACGTTGGCATTCTGCAAGGTCCCTCCTGTGACTTGCAGAATGCCTGTCATCCAATCAATGGTAAATAGCTTAGTTTCACTGACCTGTTAGAATAGTTTTAATTCATTCATTGCTAGCATGTAGCCTTACTTTAAATTAGGCAATAGAAGCAATGCTGATTTTCTGATAAACAGTTTATTTTATAAAATAATATCTCTAAAAGAATATTGAAAGATGAGTAAAATTATTAGATTTTATATATGCTTATTTCATTTTCAGGCTGTCTGTCTGTCTGTCTCGATTCCTCCCTTTCTCCATAGAGGCTAACATTTGATCCTTCACGCTCTCCGTAGTTCCCCTGTGGCGCGAGCTCAGGACAGCTGTTACGCGCCTTTAGCGAGCATGCGCATTTCCTGTCGCTTGCGCGGTGATTCTTGCCGCCTGCGCTGTGCGGAGATGCAGGGAAAACCGTATGTGATGGGGAAACGCAGCTC
>NW_015151487.1:48483-49624 GCF_000732505.1 Cyprinodon variegatus | reverse complement strand
CAGAGCAAATCCATCTGGCGGAGTCAGGTTAGATGCTTATTGCCACAGAACTCAAATTAACAGTGAATCTAAGTAATTTCTCATCAGAAATCGCATCAAACAGAAAGACCAATCCATCTGTGAAACCTGGTTTTCCTGCTCAGACAGGCTGCTGAAGGAATGGGGCCAACAGATGCTCCTCTCTGATACAATAATGCATTAATAAAGGTGCAGTGAATGAAGCAGAGCAAATTAGGTTAATCAAAAGCTTTCAGGGGATTTATGAAAATGCATCAAGCCTAGTGACAGTTTCCAGCACAGCTAATGCAGCACAGCTCTTAAATGACTGAAAGGAGGCCATCTACAGCTGCCGTCACATAGGTCTCATCCTGCAGCCATTCTTCTTTGTTCATTTCCATCAGAATCCTTCAAAGTACGCAATGCCTAATGAGGAATGGGGAAATGAAAGGCTCACAGACTTGGATGGAAGAATCTGTAAATATTAAAGTCTTAGCAGAGTTTCTGGTCTTATTGGCTTGTTGTCTTCATTATAATGCCTTCTGCAGATCAAAGCATTTCATCAGATCTTAGAATAGTTGTGGACAGCCTCAGTGGGATAGTAAACATTATGTCTGCTCCTCTAAGTTTGTGGAAATAAATCAGAATGTGTTTTTGAAGTAATCTGCATAAAGAAAATATTTTATTTGTCAATAATCATTACATTTTTGCAGGTCTTAATTAGTTAGTCCCCGTTTTAGAAAGAAAAATAATCTGATCCCATGCTTATTCTTGCAGGATAAGTTTCATTCTCTTTAACTTCACTTGTTGGTTCACCTGCTGGCAGGACAAAAAATGAAAGCATTCATGCAAAACTTACTCAAAGTAATATAAAGGCTAACATCTGCAGACATATAGGACTTATACAGTCACATCCCATGTTCTCTAGTGGAGGCTAAATGGCTTGTGTGGGATAAAACACAACGCTAATCCAGAGCAGACTCCAACATCAAGCTTCTCCACTCTGCATGCGAGCTGCCCTGCAGGAATTAGCAAATATCAGAGCAAATATCTTTAATATCATCCCGTTTCAAAGGGATCCTGTTGTGGAAAACAACAACCTGATCCTGAATGTGGGGAAAACAAAGGAGATCATGAGGAGAGC
>NW_015151487.1:43680-45748 GCF_000732505.1 Cyprinodon variegatus | reverse complement strand
AAACCCTGTCCGCCCTCCATCGTAAGAGACAAACACTGGAACACGCCCACACCGACTGGAGTCAACAACTTCTCTGGAAACGTGAGTCAGCAATCTTTTTCTCCTCTTCAAGTTCGAGAATCAAATTTCCCACCGAGCCTGAACTAACCGCAGTGTCTTCCCCTCACCTTTCAGTTCCGGTTGAGCAGTGTTCAGAGCAACACTAGATTCTTCACAATCTCCTAAATAAACCTGTTAAAACTTTTTCCCTGGTCTTTCTGTTTTGTCTTCTGCATTTGGGTCTGATCTTTAGTTAAATCAGGACATCTAGAGGGAAGGAAAAAGAGGGAGACTATGTCAGAGGAGCAGTCCTTCACTTTAACACCAGCCAAGTCACCGAATGCAGACGGATCTCAGCAGTAGTAGGTAAGACAGACGAACCAAATAGCCAGGTTGAAATCCACTTACATTTTTAACTGCAGCTCTCTCAAATGGCATCCGAAAAAAATAAATAAATCGATATGTGAGAAAGATATAATAAACCAAAGAGGGCAAAACAAAACTTTAGGCTGGTGACCTGGAAGTCATCCCCAGTGAAAGCAGGGTCTCTAGAGGCAGGTGGAGGAGAACCCTGGGTCGGAGGCCAGAGACGTGGACGAGGTTCAAGTATTGGAAGAAGCTGGAGTCTAGGATTCATCTTGAGACTTTGGTGAAGTCTGGCAGCCTGGGCTCTGGCCAGAGGTCTGGCAACTTGACAGGCCGGACACTGGGGAGTGCTTTGGTGGTGCAGTGGTCAGCGAACCCAACCCATGTACATGTACAGAGCCCTTAAGGCTGATTTATGCTAGAAACCAGGTCGTCTGCGTGTGTGTCGCAGTGAATGCAAATAAGCCCCCGCCCCCTCTGCAGACACTCTGCTGTCCCTCTCCAAAATCGTAGGTGACTGCAGACAGTGCCGCAGTCGGAGGCCTCTGATTGGTGAAATCTACATCCGCTCTACACTATGCATATTTCCTGTTTGGTTCCATAGCGGCTTGTTTTGTTTGTATGACCGCCATTGTGGAAAACGACTGATGAAGATGGAGCAGCTAGCAGAGCGAGGTGCGCGAGAACGCTGGGACCCTTTTTCCACCTGGATCTGCGCTCTTTTTGGCCCTCATGTCCCTCTGTTGTCGCACAAACTTGCCCCCGCTTCCTCAATGCCTCGGCCGTATCTAGACCCACAGCTAGTTCCTGATTGGCCCTCAGGCGTTGTGGTGTGGAATAAGATAGCGCAGACCGCGCTTCAGTATTGGGCATATGTGAGGGATTTGCACAAACCAGCCAGAAAACTACTGAAATTTTTCCAAAAAAGTCTTAATTTATTCAAAAAATCTTTAAAAAAAAAATGATAAACTGGGCCCAAAAACAGAGGTCAACAAAACAGAATTCAAATCAGGCTTTAACATAAAGAACTCAAGCACATAATGACCTAACAAACAGGACATGAGGGAAACTAAAATAGAGGCTGATCACAAGGGGGGTAACTGACTAACAAACTAATAAACAAATAAACTTAATTAAACAAATAATTACTGAGCAGACACTAAATACTTTTTAAGTTTAACTAATTAACAAAATTACCCAAAACTAAGAATTTTTAAACAAATTATAACAAATTTCCCTTCCCATTACAAATGGTTTGACCCACTGATTAGCCTGCAACCATCAATAGAGGAAAGCTGGAGCTCGTTGCAGCCCTCCACCAGCAGGTCCCAAGGACACTGGCAACTCAAAGAAAAAAGAAATGAATCAATTGCATCTTGACAAAAAAACAACCTGACAAATAAAGTTAACTAAATGTGTGCACTGCAAAAAGTTAACTTAAAGTCAGGCTAATGAAAATATATGAAATGTGCAATTGATTTTGAAAATGAAAAATGTAAAAGTTACCACACAGCTTCAGAGTGTGACAGCAGGCTGTCACAGCATAAATCAAAAATATCTGCGACACGCTCACTGCGACACACTGCTGCAGGGAGGATAGCCTTAAGTCCTTGATGCGGTTGACCTGGGTTCAAATCCGACCTGCGGTCTTTTGCCGCATGTC
>NW_015151487.1:40056-41208 GCF_000732505.1 Cyprinodon variegatus | reverse complement strand
GTAACTTTTACTTATTTTACTCAAGTGCAACTGTTGAATACTTTATGCACCACTGACTAAATTAAACAGCAATAAATACTTATCTATAACAGTGAAATCCAAAAGGTATTTTCATCAGCTTGTTTTCTTTATATCTTTAAACCCAAAGTTGTTGTTTTTTTTTCTCAGTTTGTTTACATTTTTTTTTTAGTATGCAGTCAAAGATGTTTCAAATGACACTATTAAAAGCCAACACTTTTTTATTATGGTATTCATGCACACAGTGACTGTATGTAAACTGATCAATCTATGTCGTCTACGTTAAGGTCTTGTTCTGGTTGATGGTATCAGACAACTTAGCAGCTAAGGATCTAATAAATGTTGATGCTTCATTAATCTTTGTTGGAAAGAGTATTTAATGAAGAGCATCTTTCCAAAACATGGAAACAACCTAAACAGTCTGGAAGACAAAATCATTTGAATATTCATGCATGAGTGACCTCAGCAAACACAAACAGCAAGAGAATGATCCTATTAAAAGAATTATTCTGCCTGATTTAATAAATTGATTTCGGTCTGAACGGTAAGAGCCTCTGAAAACGTTTAATTCACGCATCTAAAAGTGCTGATTACACAATCAAGCCCATTCTAAAAGTACTTTATTTTTTATTCTGTAACTTCTTCCTCCTTTCATCTTCTGCTTTCACCTGGCTGAGTACAGCACAAAGGATGTACTGGAAAATATACTTTCTGAAAGCATAATGAGGCAGAAAATGTAAAATCTTTTATGTCTTTTATTCTTACATGACAGTCATGGTTCTGGGTTTCAAATGTGAAACAGGTATAATTTTCTGGATTCGCTGGACTGTGATTAATCCCAATTTGTCCGTCAAGTGGACACAAAGACACAAAGAGAGTAAATTGTTGCAGCCAGTCGTGTCTGGCAGCTGTAATAAGACTGATCACATCTATATCTTCAAAAAGGGAAAAATTTCACTCGTTAGAGATGAGGCCGGTAAGGTGAACTGATGAGGTCATCACTGATGTAACAGTGAACAAAGGAAAGGTTGAAGATGATACTTCTTGTCGCATTTTCTTGACTTTGTTCTTCTCCTTCCATTTTGATTAGTAGGATGTTTTCTTCATCCACGGATCAATAAAGATGACTAAGGT
>NW_015151487.1:34544-36660 GCF_000732505.1 Cyprinodon variegatus | reverse complement strand
TCAGCATGGGGGTGAGTAGAAAATGAAGGCTAATCATGTTTTGGGTGTACTATTCCTTTAAGGACAAAACAGACGTCACTTAAACAGAAAACTTCACATTGGCTCATTTTGAAAGAAAAACCCAGAAATTACTTTCTACTTCAAAAGAAATCTGGAAAGACTTTATATAATTTTGACATAAAGAGGGATAACAGATAGTTAGAGGGAGAGGGGGCATGAAAAATAAGTTTTACTTCTTTGTTCCCCTTTTCAGAAAATTTCCATTAATCGATGTCATTTCTCTGGCTGTATATACCAACAGGTTTATTTGGTGAAGGGTTTTGTTTCTTTTTATCTTCAGGTGAATTTAGTAAGTTTGAAAATGTGTGTTTGGTTTGGTTGATGATAACTATTCTCCTTTTTTGTCTATTTTGTTGATTCATTTATTGTTGTTTATTGTTATTTATTCATTCAACAGACAAAGAAACATTTTCAAAGTGAAACCTTTTCCTGCAATAATTGTTCAGAAATGTTCTCTCTCTCCTCAGCATAAGGCGGTCTGGCAAAGCCAGGCTAGTGTTTGTAAGGTTTTCAAATAGGCCAGATGTCCAGACATAAAAAAAATAAACAATACAAAGACTTGTTTACTCCATGCCCAATTTTGCCCTCTAAACTAAAAACCACAGCAGTGAAGTGCTAGAAGCTAGAGAAGTTAGTGTCCTGTTGGTTTACAATTTCTTAACCCACACGAAGAACAACAGTTAATCAGATAAATGGAGTTTATTTTAAGAGTTGAAAAAGATCAGTAAATGGGTCCTTGGAGGGGGGGCACATGAAGTCATCTGCAGACTGTAGGCTTAAGGCTTTCCTTCACCCAGATAGGAGGGGGATGTGGGTTGTGGTCTTGGTTCCTTTGTGGGTGTCCAGGTTTCGACGGAGTGAGTTCAGGTGATGGTGGAGACTGTGGTGGAGGGCGGACAGGTTTACTCAGGCTTGAAAGAGGAAAAAGAAGCGATCGGACTGCCAGCCGGAGAATCCAGGAACTGCTTGTGATCAAATTGAGAGAGAATCCAGAAAACCAGAGCAAGGTCCTCACCAGGAGGATCCAGTGCATCACCAGGAAACACCTGAGAGTAGGTAGGCAATGACAGTCAATTACTAGAAGTTTGTCTAAAGGAAAAGAACACGGAGGCCGTTTCTCAATTCACAAGAACGTGAGTATGGACTCGTGTCCTCGCCAAGTATGTTCTTGAGAAGAACAAATGGACTCGGAGAGAACGGGAGCACGCAGCATAAATATGGGTCAATTGGAACAGAAGCGTGCTGATGACATCACCACATGCTCGGCTCGTCTGGAGCTGCATTTCTCCTGTTATTAATAGTCTCTGGATAATAATAAATTGTCACTTTTTTCATTTAGTGGAGGAATAATAATTAAAACAGTCAGATAAACACAAATCAAACAAACATTTTGCCAAATAAAACGAAAAACTCTTCATTAGAGTCAGCGATACTTCACACACGGCTATGCAGAGAGAGGGCTGCTGCAGACGGGCTGCGGTTAGCCCTGGCTGCCGTTAGCCTCGGAGCTCCACTGGTTGCCATGGTCCTTTTCCAATTCTGAATTTTTATTCAAAGTTACGCATTAAATCGGTAAATATGACAAGGAACGGGACAGATGGACCAAGTTTTCAAGGAGAGACAGTCAGTAGCTCAAAACGTTTATTAAATGAAAGTAACAAAACTAAAGTGAAGCTGCTAGGATCTGTGGCATGCGGCGACTGCAGCTGGGGGGGCGGGGCACCGCCCAATCGCGGACACTCTGTTCAAAGGAGAAACACAGGTAAGTGACCACTATCATCTGACAGGAGATGATTATCTGAGTTGGTCACTTACCTGGTTTAACCGTCCACTCCATCTCCCTGGAAAGAGGCGCAATCCAGCCACTGTACTGTAGACTAACGCGGCGTGCGTCTCCTGGGTGGGTTGCAGTCCCATAGGACCCGAAGGAAGCCAATCCTGGACAGGAACAGATCAGGCAGGAACAGTCAGGTGGCAGGATCCAGGCTCCCAGTCAGGTTAAGAGTCTGACTGAGTCCAGAAGCGTGACTAGGCTGTCACGCACAGGAGCAGACAG
>NW_015151487.1:30440-33315 GCF_000732505.1 Cyprinodon variegatus | reverse complement strand
AACATGACAAATTGGTTCCCTCCACTGAGCCAAAGCAGGAAAGGAACACACTCAGTGGATAAGAGCCAGGACATGATCAGGAAACACCAAGACAAGACAAAAAACCCTCTAAAACAAGTGGCCTCAGAGAACGGGAATGTGAACTCTGGTAATCTCATCATCTTTCTAATATTTACTTCCAAATACTTATTTCCTCGGTTGTTAGCTTGAAATGTTTGGTATGGTTCTTAACATCGTCTTCTTAACTACAAAACACAAGTGTCTGCATATTTTTATGACGTGATTTGAGCAAGATATAGTCCCCAAAATCTCACCTCTGGTCCACTTCCTGTATGCCAGTGATGCACAATGTCATAATTCTCTGCTGTTGGGCATTGGGCTTTGTAGCCAATGAAATAAAGTTTCAAACAAGCCTACGTTTGCCGAGGGTATTTAAAGGGGTACCGCATCACAGGCTTGTGTTAGAGAGAAACACCCAGTTCAAAACCCCGCAGTTCTGGAACTGTTGTAGCTAGAGGTCTGAAATTATCTGCATTTGTGGTTGACATGATGTAGAACAAATGTAAAACAATGAGACCTGCCCTTTCTCCAGAATGTCTTTATTACTGCAGTTCAAAAAAGACCTATCATTTCCAAGAAGAAAAAAAATAACTTTGAGTCATGTTTGAACTGATGCAGCTTGGTCTGTGTTCTACTCACCCAATTTTATTACAATTTTATCTTATTATATTCCGAAGCTAGAGGGTGTTAGCTTTCAAATAATGTATTGCACATGTAATTTGTAAGTTATTTGCTTTTCCAGTTGGGTATGCAAAATAGGTGAGAATTTCCCAAAATGAGGTGGACATTAATTATATTATAGAAAGAGATATAATCAATCATTCTGATCCTTCATTGGTGATGATCTGCATAAAGGAGCAGCTTTGTTTATAGCGAACATGATGGGAAAGTTGCTGCATAAAATTGACATTATGGCCCAACTGACAATAAATGAAAAACATAAGAATAAAGCAGCATGAATCAGTCATCATTAATCTGACTGAACACAATATTTATTGCACTAGTTGTAGGGATTTGCTCATTTTGTTACCTGCTGATGAATTCCTACAAAACCACACGATGAAGTGAGAGATTCCCTCTAAGGCAATGAAAACAAATTGACAAAACATAAATTTAATCATACAAATAGCTTGTATAAGAGCTCTTGATACAAATAATTACACAGTTGTCATAATTATTACATTTAATTGCATATATTTGCCACTCCATATCACTTCAGGAACAAATTTCTCCTGAACTTTTGACAGCTGGCTTTTGGAAATACACAAATCCCTTTCTGTGTTTAAATTTAGGCTGCTGAAATATCATGCTTTCATCTGGATTAAAGCAATCAGCTCGGTTTTCTAACAGAGCAAGAGTCCTCATGTTGAGACGTCGCCTCCCTTAACTCCATTACTCAGTAGTCAAGTAGGACGGAGACAGAGACGTGGGGGTGGATGGGAGACAGCATAACCTTGAAGAGGCTTCATCGCTCACTTCACAGACTGCTTTAAAAACCTCTGGCTTGTTGTTTATGAATTATACTGCAGGACCAGACAATTTATCAGACGACCTCGCGAGTCAAACTAACAGAACACCGTTAATGTCTCCTTATAAACATCTTTAAGTCGGCCTTGGAGCGCTCCATCCTGAGAGAAGCAGCAAATATTATCCCATGTTTAAACTGTAGCAACTTGTTCATGTGGAAGTTACAGAAATTGCAAAAGGGACCTAATTATATGCAGGTTTTAATGTTAATTGAAGAATTCAAATAATGTTGAAGGTTTGATAATAAAAAAAACAGTGGTGACCTAGTCAGGGGTGGATTTAGGAAATATGGGGCCCTAGGCAAAGACAGGCAGGGGGCCCTCTGAATTGAGAAGACAACACATAAAACACATAAAACAGACCCATTCTACAGATAGATTTTGTGACGGTTTTTACAAGGTTAATTATTTTAGTTTTAGTTTTTTTTTTTAACAGGGTATTTGTCACTTTTTAGCGGTGCCAGTCAGGTATCCCTCCTGACAAGTAGGATAAATATTTATATATTTTTAAACCAGTCACACAAGGACCATACACTTTTGTGTGTAGACCCTTACAAATAAAGAATGAAAACTCTTCACAAATAGACAACAAAAAATTAGGCTTAACAGTCCTTGTATTTCAAAAAGAAAAATAAATATATAGCCATCAAAAAATAATCACAAAATTCTTCTCTAAAAAATAAATGTCCATTATTATCCAAGGTAGAATGGCTCCAATATAAATTGCCCCACAGCAAGAGCTGTGAATAAACAAGAGAAAAAAAACATAAGAGCCTTTACACAACAAAAGTCCTACAATTGCATAAAAAACACAACAAACAAACATACATAGAATGGACTTACAGGTCAGATGAGAAACAAATCTTGCTTGGAGGCAGGAACTGGATCAGGTTTTCTGTTGTTGGTTTCACTAGATGAATATATTTAAAAATTATTTTATTTTTTGTAAAGGGGCAAAATGATTAATTTGATTTTATATTTTCAGTAAGTGTAGCACTTACGGAGGATCTTTAACTGTAACGTCACCGGCTTCCGGGTAATTGTGATGACACGTCGGCACGGCAGGAGCACAGAAAGGAGTTGTTTGTTTTTCTCTTTTTTGTTAATGATCGGTGGGATCCAGAACAGAGGCAAAATACTGAAAGCACGAGGGATTAAACGGCCTCGGACTGACTTTGTTACTGGTCGACAGAACGGAATATGCAGACATAGTAGCAGCAGCTGTTTACGCTGTCTGCTGAGACACTGACATTTTTAAACTGGAGCTAGGAGTCAGACTGAACAGCGGA
>NW_015151487.1:25251-28504 GCF_000732505.1 Cyprinodon variegatus | reverse complement strand
GAGGGGATCGTTCATTTCAGGAGGAATGGAATGCTTTGCCTCCTTCTTTACGCTGAATGAGTTCTGTTGAATCTTTTTAAAAGGAACTGAAGATGCTGCCATTCAAGCAGGCTTTTAATTAGACGTGTGGATTTTATGGCTTTGTTTGTATGTTTCCATTTGTTTTTAAAATATTGATATATATTGTATTCTACATAGTTTTATTGTATCACATATTTACTGTGAAGCACTCTGTGATATTTATCTGTGAAAAGTGCTATACAAATAAGTTTTACTTGCTTACCCTGTGCGATATTTTCAATCGTTACACGCAGCTACAGCTCAAACTGTACTATGAAACCGCAGGGTTTAAAAGTTCACAGCTCACCATGTTTGTTCTCTCTCTGTGACGCTCTGATGCAATCTACCTGCTCACACTGTACGTCTAAAAACCACGTCGGACTCAGCGCTGAGAGATGGAGCTGGTTGGACTCGTCAATCTGGAAGAAGAAGAAGAAGTCCCTTGTTTGCACATGCGCTGTGCTCAAGGTTCTGGTAAATCGACTCATAGCTCTGCTTCAACAGCAGGATTTACCCACCAACACCTCACGACGGCCGACTGACTTTCAAACATGTTTGATTTTCTCCCGACCTTACGATTCCTGAGCGGATGGTGGTCGTTAGAGGCTGATCAACCTTCAGCAGCGCACAATCAGACTGACACTCGGTCCGATCAAAAAAATTCTTGTATGATTGGAGAATTGGCCCGAAAAGGGAAAAAAATATTACAGTGTATGCCTGGCTGAAGGCTTAACAGGCCTGTGGCAGACAGAGGAAGTCCAGGTTGATAAAAACAGTGAGGGCGGGGTCAGCATAGAAACACAGGAAGGCAGGTGGTGCACAAAAGCACTGGAATAAAGAACCCCTGAAAGCAGGGAGAGCACAGATCACTGGGAAGAGACTCACACATGCAACAAGACTATCCTGCAAAGGCTGACAGAGAAAGGAAGCTGATATTGGGCAAAGCAGGAGGAAAACAAGGCAGAAAGCCCAAAGGACGTTGACCAAACGCAGCTGCATGGCTGTATTTATAGAAAAGAAAATGGTATAGCATGATATAACCTATGTCGTCCAAAACAGTGACCTGACTTGCATATAGATTGTCGGCTTTAGTTTTGAAAAGGAGAAATGTGTGTTTGTCAGTTTAAAATCCTTTTCTGTCTTATTTCATCGAATCAGTTTTTTTTTTATTTCACAAATCACACAATGTAATCTCTAGTCAAATCAGTCTGACCATCCAGACAGATTGGCTGCAGGTCTCCCATCTAAGGAAACCCAACTGATTGCAATGAGTGACTGACTTTTAAAATTCAACCCTCCTAGATGAGCATGTAGAGACATTGCATCTTTTACTCTCCTGCTAAAAATACTTTTACTTTTTTTCTTCTTGTTGCTAATCCCTTGTTTGTTCAAAGTCATTTTGCATTCTTCCAATTCAGCAATGAATTACCAAAAAATATATACTATATACTGAAGAGTCATGATAGGGAGACCAGGAGGGTCACTGGGGAAGGAGGCCACTGAAAGTGCAACGGGTGAAGAAACAAGTGAAGAGGATTTATCAAGAGAAGTGAAGAAAGCACAGTCAGGAAATCCAGCCCATCCAACCAAATCACTCTGTATAAATGTATACTCGGTATAAATTCCACTGCAGAGATGTTTGTTTTCAAATGTTTTGCTGCCTAGCAGGAAAATCAATTCAATTCAGTTCAGTTTATTAATACGGCGACAATTCACATCATGTCATCTCAGGTCACTTTCCAGTTCACCAGATCATCCAGGCAAATTGATTCAGTTTTCTATCTAAGGAAAACCAGTTGATTGCATCGACTCATTGACTCTTCAGCAATCCCTCACACTAAGCATGCTTGGAGCGACAGTCGAGAGGAAAAACTCCCTTTAAACAGGAAGAAACCTCCAGCAGAATCATCACCTTATTTCTGTCATAAACGGGACAGATGGACCCAGTATTTAAGGTGAGACAGTCAGTAGGAAAGTAAAAAAAGTATTTATTTAAATAAAGAAAACTGAAACAAAACTGTGGGGCTAAAGACCACAGCAGCTGAAGGGGGGCGGGGCGCAACCCATCTCTGACTCTCTGAAGGGAGAAACACAAGTAAGTGACCACGATCATCTGACAGGAGATGATAACATGAGTGAGTCACTTACCTGGTTTCACAGTTCAGTCCATTTCCTTGGAAAGGGGTGCGATCGAGCCGATGGGCTGCCAACCAGATGTGGCGTGCGTTGCCCAGAGTGTTCCAGACGGTGCAGCCCCGGAGAACATGCAGGAGGCCGGTCCAGGTCAGGGGAAAACAGAAAAGTCCAGGAATCCAGGACCCAACAACTGATCAGCAGTTCCGACCCAAACAGGAACAGAAGGAAACAGGTTTCCAGGAATCCACAGATCATTACGGCTGGTTAAGAGACCAGAAGCGTGCCCAGACAGACACGCACTGATGCAAACAGGCAGGCTGAGATGCATAGAGGCAGGCTCAGTGGTTGAGGGAAACAGAGACAAGACGTTGTACCAGGATTTCAGCAGGACTTTAAACTGTTCTACTCCTTGGAGCCAGGCTTATTGGAATAAAACTGACCCCCTCCGATTTCTGAGCCAAAACCCTGAGGGCTCTGCAGAGAAGAACCAGGACACGATCAGGAGACAAGACAGACACAAAAACCCTCCTAATCCGCTGGCAGCAAATAACCAGGACACGAACTTTGGAACCAAACTGAGACTATCCATACGTTGAAAGCTGCATGTCCTGCTACTTTAAAATCTGCTGTATTTCATGTCTGCCTTTTTGGCCCACTAATCTGAATCAAAGCTAAGTTAGCCGGCTAGCAGGAGACAACTGAGCTAAACAGATCATACTAGAGTCGGCTGTGTTTCAACAGGACGCATCTAAAGCCTCCTTCCCACTGAAATTAGCACGTTAACATGGGTTTTTCAAACATGGCTTGACCTGCTAACAATCCGCTTTTGGCTCTCTTCCCACTGGCAAAAAAAGCCAGCTATAACCCCCGCTGGAAAGCTGCGTCGCCTCTGTTGTCTACCTTTGTGTCTGGTGACACCCCACGCTGGGTTAGCGTTGATGATGTCACAGGTGCAAAAGAAATCAGGGAGGTAAACAATTAAGAGAGCAACGTGTAACGAAGCCACGGCGCAGTCAGTATTCTTTATCGGTTTGCTCTATTATCTGTTTGAATCCCT
>NW_015151487.1:22237-23687 GCF_000732505.1 Cyprinodon variegatus | reverse complement strand
AATAATCTTACAGAGGTATTACACTTTATTCAATATTAAAGATTACGAATGTAAAAGCAAAAATGAACTTCATTCCAAAAAAGTTAGAGTTAGATCTGGAACGCTATTGTGCTATTTCTGACATTTTGAATTGAAAAAGCTTCCTGGATGGGAAGTGAAACATTTTCAAACTTGGAAACAAAGTCTAGTGGATTATTTTTTAAACTATTTTGCAATGACTATGACCTGGATGACTGAGAATCTTCACCAGCAAACATGAATTTAAACCAGGAGTTATTTTAGAAGACATTATGTTGATAATCAGTCAATAGCGTGCGTCTTTGGGATCACTGAGTCCATCGTAGATTTTACTCTTTCAGCGTTAGGTCCCACCTTTTTTAATGAAAGTTTTAAAATTACACATTTATCACAGAGAGAAACAGTTTTTGCATCAACAATAAATGTGTAAAATCAGCCTGGATGAGACCCGTGCGCAACCGATAATAATTCAAACTGGCTTCATGACCACACCAACTGGAAAACATTTCATGTCTGACTTCTTATTTGATATAAATTATATAACGATAAACACTTTATGTTTGTTTTGTTTCTCAGGACACTGATCAACATTTTCTATCATGGATTTAGGGGTATGCGTTTTGGTTTACTTAATATAAACAAGACTGACGAATTGAGGCTCAGACTGCTCCACATTGACGGCTTGTTTCATCCCTGATGTCTTCCATAAACTTATACAGACACTCTAGCAAGAGGAAAAATAGGATTTTCCATATGTCTGACCTTCAAAAGGATCCAGACCTGAAAGGAAGATGAGTTCTCAGCGCATGCCAGGCCCCCACCCTCTAAATATAGCCCATAAATAGAGGTGATGTTATTTTCTCTCCGTCTGCAGGACCTTTGTAACCTCAATCTGTGGAGTCTTGAAGTTCTCCTGAAGCCATAGAAATCTCTTTCTGAACAAAGACATAACTGCAGGCGGTAAATCCATTGAAGTAATTTGTCCCCAAGATGTTTTGTGGGAGAAGAATAGTCGACTTGGGCAGAAAATGAAGACAGTTTAGATGATTCAGGGAAGCATTTTCAAGGAACTTATCTTTCTAAGATGAAAGCTTGTGTGCTATGGAGGGTTTGAATAAAGTGCTTCCCAAAAAATCAAAGCAAATGAGAAAAACAGGTTTTCAACTGAGGAATTAATCTATGGAGAGGAAAACATGGTGTCTAAACCAACATTGCTCTGTGCAGAATGATTTATCCATAGAAAGCCAACAACTATCCAAAAACCATCAGGAGCAACATCTTCCATAAAGCATTTCTGATCAGTTATTTTGACTCTCCTACATCAATGTGGGGGGCAGGGGTGGATTTAGGAGATTTGGGGCCCAAGGCAAAGACAGGCAGGGGGCCCTCTGAGAAGACAACACATAAAACAGCCCCATTCTACAGATAGAGA
>NW_015151487.1:17168-19175 GCF_000732505.1 Cyprinodon variegatus | reverse complement strand
GAAACGCCGGCTTCGTGTGGAGGAGAGGCTGGTTTGGTGAAACATTTGTGAATTTAGGCCAGGGTTTGACTTCGTGTGGACGGGGCCTCAGTAACTGTTCTCCTTTCGACTGTTTCGACCTCCTGCTGATTCAGAGTCTGCTGGCTTTGTTTATCACATAGCTCCTCAGAGAGGAGGGTCGACACATTGTCACTCTGGCCTTGTTGGTATTTGATCTTTCCATCTTCTACTGTTATCTGAGCTTCTGACAATAAAAGCTTTGCAGCACTAACTCTGTGCAGGATCATTTGATATTTACTTTCTAACTCCGATTACTGTTTAGCTTTTATTTGGGATTTAAGCCGACGCAGCAGAGAACATCTGGGATCAGGGTGTTTTCAATTGGATTTTGAATTAAGTTAATTAGTTCTTGAATCTTTTCTTCACATAGAATTAGGTTAAAACTGTTACGGTTATCCAACTTAACTGGAGATAAGTGGATAAGCTTTGCAGGTATCATTTTCTGTTTTTCTATGCCTGTGGAGTCTATGGTGTGCCCAGCATTGAGGATGCTTGGATCCATTTTCAGGCAATGGCACAAAAACACAAGTTATGAAGAATTTTCAAAATAACACAATCCAGTCAGTACCCACTATATTCGTATATTTCCATATACATATTGTAAGGACTTATATTTATGTGTGTAGAAACGGGTCACGGGTTATCTTCAAACCTGTGATATCAAAGAAACACTTTTCTTTCAGTGTTAGAAATGCTACACCTAATTTAGGATTTACTAGCTACTTTAGCGCATGCTTTACCTGTTTTTGAGGATTTATAAGCAGTTTGGTGCAAAGCTTAACCTTTAAGGATTTACTAGCAATTCAGCTTATGATTCACCTTTCTTTAAGGGATTTTAAGCAATTTAGTTTGAATTTACCCCTTTTGGTCGGGTAGGACCACAGATTAATTTACGTTTAATCTGGCAACAAATCTTGTTCTACACAATATAAAATAAATTTTTAGGAGTCTTATCAGACTAATAGACTAAGCGATTTAGGTTAAATTTTGAGGCATCTATTTTGGACTGGACGTGACTTTGAAATACCCTAACTTGGGAGTTTTCATTTTCGGGATGTGATTATAGAAACCACAAATGGCAGCATCTAGTTATAGATGTGCACATTTTGGTCAAACAATAGGATTAACTAAAAGTCAGACTAAAAAGTCCGACTAAATCTTTCAGTCAGTGATCAGATGGATTTGAATCATCTGAGTTTTGCTTTGAAGTAAAGTTGG
Source organism: Cyprinodon variegatus (assembly GCF_000732505.1). Taxonomy (NCBI): domain Eukaryota; kingdom Metazoa; phylum Chordata; class Actinopteri; order Cyprinodontiformes; family Cyprinodontidae; genus Cyprinodon; species Cyprinodon variegatus. The sequence continues at coordinate 17,897 of NW_015151487.1, read as the reverse complement.
TTATCACTAGCTGAAGAGATATTTTGGAGTTATTAGCTTTTGTTAAATTTCTATATTTTGAAACTCCAGGAGTGTCAAAGGTTATCTTTCCTTCTCATATAAGCTTAGACATCTGGTATTTAATTCTTTGGTTGTGGCTTTAAGATTTCATTATTGAGTGGTGAGAGCTGATGTTAATGCTTTCACACGGTTTTTCAATAATGGCTCTAAGTTTATTTTTATATATGTGCTGAAGGATTGTTATATTCAATGACCACCAAGCTGGGAATCCAATTAATGTTGAGATTTTCTGTTCAATGCCCATCCAGGTTGGATGCAACATTCATGTTGTGGATTTATTTTCTATTAAAATCCAACACAGAAGTTTTTAAACAGGCAAACGTTTCATCAAGAAAGAGGGACAGTAAGAAAACTAACGTCACTGTTGGACAATGTCTGCACGCCCATGATTGAAGCTGTTGCATTTAGTGACACATCCTCTTTCCAGCTGCTGTGAGGCTTTAAAATCTTTGCTGCTCCCAACAGGCCATGTTTCTTATAGATGTTAAGGAACATTATGACTCTTTGCACAGCTTTTCACCTGCTCTGCAGTTTGTCTCTAAAATCCAGTGTCTCTAAAAAGTGGCTGTTGACAGATTTCCGTCAACAGAAAACTGTTGACTTGCTGCCACTTTTCCCTTTTCGATCTTTTTGTTGGGATCTGGAGGCTTGTCAACCTTTCTCCACCAG
>NW_015151487.1:15115-16912 GCF_000732505.1 Cyprinodon variegatus | reverse complement strand
CTCACATCCGTATCTGACTCATGTAATTCCATTTTACCAAAAAAAAAAGAAGTAAAATAAATCGTTACTGTCATCTTGAACTACTCAAAATACAAATCTGAAATCTGAAATACATGAGCATCTCCCTTACATTGTGAAGTACTCTCATGGTCCCCCTGATCAGCTTACCATGCTCTCCATGTGGGCCTGCAGAGCCTCCTCTCATTAGAGTGAGACATGCCGAGCTATGGCAATTAAGTTCAGCACGCTTACTGTTAATGACTGGCAATGCTTTGGTGGGATCTGGAGCTGGGGGATTATATATGTGTGTGTGTGTGTTCACTGCTTTCTGTGTTTTATAATACATAAACCAGCTGCCCCTTTTGCTGATAATCACCAGTGGCATCAGAGAACAGACATTGCTGCCATAAATTTCATGCTGGTGAGAGGCAAGTACAGCGCTGCAGCTGGACGCCTTTTTTCTCTCCAGATCTGATGACAAATAAAAGAGGGGAATAGGTCCTCTGTCCTCAGGACAACTTTTTAAGGCTGAGTTTAATTACAGGTGACCTGTACTGCAGAGATCTGTTTTCTAAACACTAAGGGGAGGGTTTCCAGATTAATATTCAGCTTTAACCTTACTGCTTCATGAGGTCAGCATCCAGCTGGTAAAAATGTGTCAAACCCATGAGGGCAGATAGTGTGACCCCTGATTCAGCACTTCCCGTTTCACAATAAGGGCAAACATTTGTGTTCAAAAGGCTAGTAGTCCACCTAGGCCAGATCCATCACTGTTGGAGGCCAGAAATCACATCACCATAAGAGCTGAGGTGTAATAGCGATATTTAAACAAACAGAACCAGTAAATATAATCTGCATGCTTCTGAGCCTGTGCCAGAGGTGGGATCAAGTCATTATGGATGATTAGATTCACAAAACCGGCATAGGTACCAGATCTGCTCGGGACCCTGCCCCTTCTTATGACATCATCATATGGCAACTCCACTCGGACAAACTTTAATGCACCAGTTTCTTAAGGATTAGATCTCTTTCGGACTCACCACTTTTTATTACCTGCTATATTTGCTATTATTTTACATTTCATTCATTTCATACAATCTAAAGTAGCTAAAAAATTGAAAAAAAAATATCATTCTCAGTGTTGAAGGAAAGCACTGCCCTCTAAAAGGCTGGTTATACTTCCACAACGTCTGCGCTGTGTTATTCTACGCCACAACGCAAGAGAGACAATTAGGAACTAGCTGTGGGTCTAGATACGGCCGAGGCGGAGGAAGTGAGGACAAGTTTGTAACAACAGAGGGACATGACGGTGAAAAAAAAGCGGGTATCCAGGTAGAAAAAGCACTCGCTCTTCTAGCTGGTCCATCTTTACGAGTCGTTTTCCACAATGGCGGTCATATAAACAAAACAAGGTGGTAAGGTACCAAAAATCAGAGGCCTCCTGTTTGCAGCACTGTCTCCGCGGTCACCTACAATTTTGGCGAGGTGCAGCAGAGTGTCTGTGGAAGGGGGGTGGGGGTGGCATATTCACTGCGACACACACGCAGACAAGTATAAATCAGTCTTAAGACAGACTGAGCTCTGCCATTTACCAAGGTGATGAAAAAAAGTCTTAGTTCATTTTTATTGTTTCAATTGATCTTAAAAATGATTTTCATTGACATTTTAGATAAATAACAGTCATTAGAAAACGACAGTTGTTGTTAAAACAAAGTTAAAACTAGTGTGGCTTAATATGGCTAACTGACAGAGCTAAAAGAGGCTAACCTGTTAGCTAGTGAGCACAGATAGCTCAGA
>NW_015151487.1:11335-13187 GCF_000732505.1 Cyprinodon variegatus | reverse complement strand
ATTTAACCCGCAACCCAACCCGTTAACACATCAAGTAATAGGCTATAGTACGCTGCGCTGCAGAACAGCGCCATTAACACTGCAGCAGACGTGTATGCACTGACTGTGGCCTTTTTGGAGGGAAGCCCACACTGCCGGCAGGGCTTTAAGCTACAGCAAGGGTGACCCCAGTGCCTGATTAATATATCATTTCTGATGTCCATAACAACACACGCATAAAAAAAAAAATCAACTACCCGCCCGACGCCACGCCCGTTTATTTTTATTTATGTATTTTTCACCCGCAAAAGAGCATTTTAGCAGGTGACCCGTCGGGGACCCGCGGGTACCCAACCCGTTGCAGGACTCTACCGGGCATTCAAACCAAGCCATTGGCTGGTCCAGGTCCAGAGCCAGCCGGGGACAGAGTGACCGAAACCGTGCCTGATAAGGCAGGAAGGGGGAAGCACGGGGCCGTCACCGGGTCGGGTCCGGTTGCTCTGCCACCCGCTGGCTCCCTCTCCCCATCTGCCAGGGTTCCCAGACCAGCCCCGGAGCTGACTGCTCGGTTTCGCTGCACTGTAGTCGACCAAAATCCTGCACTATTTTGAAATTCCCCCCGGACATTTTTGAAGGTATGAAAAGTAGGACATGTCCGGGAAAAAGGGGACATCTGTCGACCCTATATTAGACACACTAACGCTACAGATGCTCCCAACTTGGCACACCGATGCTGCTTTATCATTGTCTGGGAAACCACAATGTTTCTAGTCCTGTGGCAACGTTCAGCCATCATGTAGCGTAACGTCACTAGCATGCGCAGGGCCAGACAGATCTGACCACCCGAGTACATCTGGTACCTACCTTGTACCGTTTATAAAGACATAAGTAGGTTTGGGCATTTCAATTGAAACCATTCCTCCTTTGTTTTGATTCTGGTTCATATCCAGTGGCAGAGCTACACTTGTTTTGTTTGGGGGTTTTAAATAAATTTCAGTACATGTTACACATAAAGGGGATACATTTATCATTTGCAGTTTATATACAATGTGACTAATGTTGCATTCCATATGCAAGTCCTGTAAAAAATTTGGCAGATTGTGCTTTCCCTCCCCTGACATTTCTCTAGAAATGTGCCTGACTAGCAAAAGCAGTTCACACATCATGGTATTTTGATTGTATTTGAGTTTGCCCTTTTGTGTCAGTCTCCTTTTCCCTAGCTCCCTTCCTGCCTCTGTTCCCACCTGCTCCCAATCTGCTAATCAGCCGGGTCTTTGTTTCTCCCATTTATTCTCCTCCTGTTCAGTCACTCTTTGCTGGTTTGTAGTCATTTCTTTGCCCCCTTGTTTTAAGTATTCCTGGCCTTCAGGATTTTTGTGGATTTATGTTTTGGATTTTTGTTCCTTTTGAACTTTTGGTTAATTAAACTTCAAGAAAACGCTTCAGTCTGCATTTGGGTCCTGTCAAACCTCCACCCCCCCCTGTCACACCAACACATCATGCAGCCTAATGGTCGATGGTTAATAATTACAATTTAAACATTATTGTTCTTACATTGGAGAATTTCAATCTCTGCATTTAACCCATCCTTTTGGGGAGCAGTGGGCTGCCATTGTGTGGCTCAGAGACCCAGAGTGGCAGTCTGTGGGAGTGGGGCTAAAACTCAGAACCTCTGGATTCCAAGCTCTATGCCCCAAGGGCGCAGATAGCGTGTACGTCAGGGGTGTTCTGACGTACACAGATTCGAATGACCCTCAATCCGTCCCCCCCACTTTTATAAAAAAAAAAAAAAAAAAACATACGGCGAAACTCACAGAAAATCAAAAAAAGCTTTTTCTAATTTACTGCTTTGCAACAACAACATAAAACAGTC
>NW_015151487.1:4858-7969 GCF_000732505.1 Cyprinodon variegatus | reverse complement strand
TGGTTGAAATCAAGTTAAGGTGAAATTAATCAAATTAAAACACGGCTGAGAGGGAGTACAGTACGCGGTAGTCATAGGCAGTAGTCTGAGCTGCGATAAAAGACGCATTCAACATGGCGGCGACGCAAAGTGCTTACGTCACGATGACCAAGCCCTATAGTAACTGTCCCCCACAGTTTCAAAAACCTATCTGCGCCCCTGCTATGCCCTACCTACTAGGCCGCCCCTCCCCTAGTTTTTATCCTGACATGGTGAACAGGGATTTTACTGAGCCAATTACTGCTCTCTATTTACTTTGGTAAGCTGATCAAAGCCACCGGTATCACTGGGTCTAGATAGAAGATGCTACAGTGATTCTCTCAGTTTGGGGAGTCCAGGAAAGAAGCAGCGGGAAAATCAGAGCAGTATCCCTGGCAGAGTGAGCACCAGAATGGGGATGTTGCAATGTGAAGATGATTTCCCTCTGGAGCCAAGGAACCAGAAAACATATGACTTTCTAAAGTAATGGATAGATGATTGGACGGATGAATAGATGGATGGATGTTAAAGCCATTTTTGGACACTCAAGGTCACCATACAAACACAATGGCAGAAACAAAGTCAAAACACTGTTATGATCCTGGCACTGGAGCTGACTCTGTCTCCTATTATCACTCTGGTTCAGTCTCTTGGTGTTCTTGATCAAGAGTCTTGATTCCTGAAAACCTGTCTGTTTGCCTGCCTGCCCGTTATAGATCCTGTCCTGTCCCCTGATTTTTGAGCCTGCCTGACCTCTTATTGGATTTGTCTGCCTGCCAGAGATCAGCTCTGTCAGTCTCTGGATTCTGGATAGATAACCTGTGCTTAAGACCCTTTTCTGCCTGCAAGTTATTGAGTCTGTCTGCCCCCTTAACATTCTGAGATACAAGGAGATCGTACCTGGATCTGAAACTGGACAAACCTGCTGGATATCCCCTCTGCTCTTCTGCTGGATGTCTGAATCATTCTCTGGACACGCTACCTGTCCTGGCTGACCCTCAGAATCTGAACTCCATGCAAAGTCAGGTTAGTCCATCAGACAGGTTCAGCTCAGACCTGCCAGTGCTGCCTCTAACCTGTCCGTCTGTCTCCAGGACATTCCAGTCTGCACACGGAAGCCGTACGCCCGAGAGTCAGTGTCTCCATCACCTGTCTTCTCAATACACTTTTAAAATCGTCACTGACCTGTTGTGGTGAATCTTGGGTCCGCATCCGCCTCATTACAAACACAAAAACACTATTAAAAATACAAAGGCACAGACAGGGAAATTGATATAAAAAAGAATACGGAATCGTAAGCACATGTAATGACCTCAGAACCTTAGACCCAATATTCAAAGCAGAGAGAAAACTAAATTGATTTCACCTCCGATTTTGAATAAGTTAAATAATTAACTACAACTCCAGTTCTAGTTAATNTAGGGAGGAGGGGTCATCAGCTGAATTAAGATGCTGGAATCCACCACACACATCAGCTAGCAGTGCAGTTTCTGTCAACGGTCCAAACTAAACTTCCCATTCTCTGTGTTTTAAGGGAACATGACAAGAACCCTGAGCTGTTCTTCAGCACTCTGATCAAACTGAAGGAAAAACAGCTGGATTTCAAGTTGTCAGTGCTGGGAGAGACTTTCACTGATGTGCCAGGTATCCACTGAGACGGAGCTGGAAGCTGCTGTTCTGTAGGATTAGCATATTTCAGTATCATTCTGCCCTGATGAACCCAGGCTAGAACCAGAACCGCGGCTTCAGGTGTGGGCCTACCTGTGTTCTGGTAGCTGTATCTCCACTGGGTGTGTTTCAGTGTTTTAATAACGATGTGATGGAGTGTTGATGAGTGGGTGTTTTAGCGGGCCGAGCCCACTCCGAGTTATTGGATCATAAAGTTTTAGTGCAGAACAAACAGCCGGCAGTAAATCAGCCAAGAGCCAATCACATTAGGAGCTGAGTGATTTCACTAACAGCTCTGAGTATTGATCACTTTCACCTGTTAGGGATTCTGCCAGTTTAATCAGAGAGATCTGTCCTCATCAAACTGTCCTCTTCCTCTAATTACCAACATAAACCTCCTGGAGGAGGAGGAGGGAGAATAGGGATGATGAGAGATGACGGGAACACGTTTCTACTGATTTTTAATCAAAATTATATTCTAGGAATCACTCTGTTTCTTTTTTTTCCCCCACATAATCTCATTAAACTTTTTATGTTCTTAATTTTTGGCATGCTATAAGAGCTCTGTGTCCTTCCTAGCATAGTGAAGCTGTTTTCTCCTCCTGCAGAGATCTTCTCCTCCTCCCAGATTCTCCTCCAGTCCAACATCCTGAACTGGGGCTTCCTGTCCAGTAAGGACCAGTATCTGAAGGTGCTTTGTGAGGCAGACGTGGTTGTGTCAACCGCCAGGCACGAGTTCTTCGGAGTGGCCATGTGAGTTTTAAATAACGACAAACAAAAGAAGCTGAAGTGTTAAGATGAGTAACCAGTGAATTATGGGAAGGAAAAGCATAAGAATGAGCTGCAAGGAAAGAGATGAAAGAGTGAGGAAACAAAAATGGAAAAAAGATTCAATTTAAATTATGTTCTTTCTACTAAAGAATAAAATATATTATTAATAAGGACGCAACACTGATGTCACTAAGGATATACTTTCTGGGACTTTTTGAGTAGAAAGAAAACAAGAGGCAAAGGCTATTTACCTGTCTGAAACATTTAATTAATCTTAATACAAGCTTTTTGGATTGAACTGGAAATATTAATAAATAAACAGGAGTAAAGAAGGATCAGGTCCTTGCAGTTCTATTCTGAAACATCCTTGTTCTATCTTGCTAATTTTCTGCTCATTTTTACATCCTGTTTTTTGTGAGTCTGCAGGGATGACTTCTACATTTTCTCATTCGTTTCTGGTCTGCTCATCAACCTTATCCTGAGTGGTTTTTTTCATTGTTTTTTTTTATTCAATTTAAGATGCAAAACTCCTCAAATGTTGCATTAAGACCAATTGTTAACATCAAAATCAATAGACCGACATCACTAGATGGAGGTAGTCTATGCTCTAGAAAGTTACTTTTCAGCCTCTTAACAAAAATGAGAACACACACA
>NW_015151487.1:0-1162 GCF_000732505.1 Cyprinodon variegatus | reverse complement strand
TTCTTATTGTTAACCAGTGATAGCACACCTCACAGATTCAGGCAAAACATATTCCTCAGCACCACCGGAACTCTCCTTGACCACCTCAAACACCGTGGACAAAGCATCAGATTTGACATTCTTGGACCTGGGTCAGTAAGAAAGAGAAAAACTGAACCGACAGAAAAACAGTGCCCACCTCGCCTGTATAGGATTGAGTCTTCTAGCAGACTTCAGGCACTCCCAATTCTTGTGGTCAGTCCAGAGCAGAAACAGGGTACTGGGACCATCCAACCAATGTCTCCACTCCTCCAAAGCCAGATTAACTGCCAGTAACTCTCTATGCCCAAAATCATAATTCTGCTTGGCAGCTGACAGTTTAAAAAAATGAAAAGCACATGGGTGACTCCTCCCCTCCTTAGCCTCCTGATTATGAACCTGATCCTGACCTCGGTACTGGAAGCATCCACCTTAAGAATAAGCTGTCTCTCTGGAACGGGGAACACTACAACTTGTGACGGGATGAAAGCGGACTTGAGTCTCTGAGAAGCCCGATCTGCCTCATCAAACCTAGCCTTGGCTGACTTGAGGGCATGAAGGGGTGCAGCCACCTGATTGTAGTACGTGATGGTAAAAGTTAGTGAGCCCCAAGAACCTCTGGAGCTGCTTCCTATCCCTATCCCTCGGAGCTGGGTTTTGGGTTTGATTCCCGTCCCTGTTTTTCTCTCTGTGCATGCGTGGGTTCTCTCTGGTACTCCGGCTTCCTCCCACAGTCCAAAAGTATTTAAGTTTTTAGGTTAATTTCTTTTAATTGTTGTTTGTCCTGTTTGTCTTTGTGTTACCCTGCGATGGACTGGTGACCTGTCCGGGGGGGGACCCATTGACAGGTGGAGATAAGCACCAGCACCCCTCGCGACCCCAGCAGGGATAAGAATGATGGAAAATAAGAATGACTGAAAATGGATGCATGGATGTATACTTCAGCTATTAGAACTATATGTTCTAATTCCGCAAGTGCCACTATTCTCCACCTGCCACCGGAAGTCCCACTATTCTCCAGCTGCCACCGGAAGTGCCACTATTCTCCAGCTGCCACCGGAGGTGCCACTATCCTCCATCTGCCACTGGAAGTGCCACTATTCTCCATCTGCCACTGGAAGTGCCACTATACTCCAGCTGCCAC
>NW_015151486.1:276775-278337 GCF_000732505.1 Cyprinodon variegatus | reverse complement strand
CGCTATAGCAGGCTGGCTTAATGGGCGAGCCGGCTGATGAACCGGCCAGACGGAGCTGGGGCTGTGTAGAGGGTTAGCAGCGAGGGACGTAGGAGCAGGCTGGCTGACAGTCCGAAGCGTTTGATGAACCGGCCAGACGGAGCTGGGGCTGTGTAGAGGTAGGCGTCCGTTTTGCTCTCCTAAATAAACCCCTGGATTGCTATTATTTTGGGGAAAACTGTTTGGTTGCGGAAGAAATTCACTCTCTGTCCGAATATTTGAGCGTTGTTCGGTCGCTGTGATGGTTTCTGGATTTAAAAAAAATTAAAAAAAGTTTAGTAAAATAATTGTTATTTTTCCATCCCGTTTTTAATATTCTTTATAAATAAAAGTCTTACCCAAATCTGACATAAGAAAATCCTCGATATCGGAACCTTGAAATAGATGAACCAAAAAATTAGAGCCTTTAAAATGTGAGAAAAAGCGGATCTTGTTAAAAAAGGAAAAAAATGTACCTCATACAATGGTAGTATTTAAAGGATTAACTTCTGCCACTACGATCTGCCCTTACACAAGAAATTAAATAAATGAAAAAGAGATTGTATTTATTTTCTAATAACGTAGAAAAAAATACTCACTGTGTTTAATGATGAAGACGTCTGCCCGACACTCTTTAAAAAATGGGAATGGAGTTCCTCTGGCATACAGTCTTTTGTAGAAGCTTAAATCCCTACATCTGTTGAGCTGTAATATTATATGATGTTTTAGATAACCCTAATAAACGCGGGGTGTCTGTTTTAGAATGCGGGAAATGGATAAATGATTAAACACGAATTAAAGCCCTCATTGCAAGCCAATTTGCTGTTTCACACTCATTCTGAAGGGGGGTCTGTGGGCACAGTGGTATGTGTGTGTGTGTGTGTCTGATGGGTTGGGTGTAGGAGAAAGGTGAAAAGTTTAACGTTGGCTGTAGGGAGAAGATGAAAAGTTTAAGAATGGCTGTCTGTTTTTTAAAATTAAAGTTCTGGGGTTGTGAGTTTTTTTACAGCATGTGAATGGACCCAACAAATGTTTTACAGCTTGGACGATGTTAATGAATGGTCTTAACACAAAATAGGGCTGTAGATTGAATGTTTTTGTGGAGGGATGATTGGGAAGGTTTTCTGGGGGCTGTTAAAGAATAATAGAAAAATACTTTTACAGCGCGGGAAAGGAGCAAAAGACCCAACAATGTTGAACTGAGCTGAGGGCTGAATAATGGGATGCTTGATGAAGGCAGGTTTTTGTGGATAGAAAAGTTAGTTGGATTGAATTTTAAAAAAGGAAACTTACTAACAATTCCGGTTGTGTTTGTGATTTTGCGAGTAACACAGACTTTAATGATGAATTAAACAATGGTCTTAACACAAAAGAAAGCTTGATCTGTGAGAGTAAATCCGTTTAGGAAAGTAAAACAGAGGCTTGCTGAAAGGACATCTGTATTTAAAATAAAATAAGATTTGTTAGTGGAAATGGAATAGTTTAAACACATTTTTAAGCCTAATTTTAGGAAAATGTGTAGTTGTTGTCTTATGAGGGAAAAG
>NW_015151486.1:274730-276137 GCF_000732505.1 Cyprinodon variegatus | reverse complement strand
CATCAATCATTTTTGACATAAGGTCATATGTCATAAGTCATAAGCCATCAATCATTTTTGACATAAGGTATATTGCTATTCTACTAATCAGTATAGAGATCTGTTGTTGGATCATATTAATTTTGAGACAGCATCTGCATCCCCATCAGACCGATCTCTCTGGGGCTCCCTTGATCGGCTGGAAGTAGATGGGTTAGTAGATGGGTTAGTGTGGCGGTGACACCACTCCTCTCCCCCCCATCCGGATTTTTTGGGCATCAGACAATTCCAGGACCAACCACCGGTTCTGCCGGTCCTGGGATTATTTGATGTGTTATGTGTGAATGTGCGTCCGCGGTTTTATTTTTTTTTGCTCCTCTTCATAGAGACTGTATGTTGTGAGTGGGGGCACTAGGGTGGGAAGGTGTGATTGAGACTGTGTATTTTTTATTTTTTTTGTCAGGTTGGGGTCTGAACTGCTCCCTCTCCCAAGAACATCTCAAGTCTCCGCTAAGTGTGGAGCCCATTTCCCCTGTCCTGCTCTCCCTCAACTGGCTGGCACCTGGGCTCGCCGGTGCACTGGTGGTGCTCTGTGTTTGGGGATGGATGCCTGGGCGGGTACTGGCTTATTCCTGGCTTAATCCTGCTGGGGCTCCCGCCGGGTGGCGGGGTGCCCCTGGGGCCTCGGGTCCCTGGGGCCCATGGCCAGATCCACTTAGGAGTGGCTGGCTGCTGGTGGAGCCCGCAGACTCGTCCCCACAGCTCTAAGGTGGCTCCGGCATTGCGGTGCCTGGGGGATTTCATCTGGGCCAACTTCTCCTACTCCCTTGATGGGGGGGTCGGATTTTCTCGGTTGGCCTCTCCTGGGCGCCTTTGCTCTTGGGGTCCCCTTGGGATTTAGGTCCCCCGGCGCTTGCCTCAGTGCTCTGGGGGGGGGGAGCCTCTTCAGCTATTCACAACCACTATTGAGCATTTTTCCTTTGGATAAATATTACATGCTCATGTGCACTTTCACAAACAGCTACAGGTGCTTGGTTCCAGGTACTTAGAGATTCACATCCATACAGAAAGCCCATATTCTTATCTTCAGGTAACACAGAATACATGTCAGATTAAATAATTCTACTTATACTTCAGCGACAGTGTCAAGGTGTTTATTACTGTATGTCTCGTACCATGTCCATTGGTTGTGCTGTTCTTTTTAAATCTCTTTGCAGGTGATGAAGCAGACTGAAAATGTTTTATCAATATTCCTCTTCTGTTCTACTTACATTGCAGTGTCCATATAATCTGTAAAAGTCCCTGCATAATTATAATAGAGCAATTTATATGCATAAATCAAGCGGAACACCTGGATGGAAACGCAACCTTCCAAATGGCAATGGACAAAAAGGTTTGTAGGTCTGGCATAATTGGGGAATGAACAAA
>NW_015151486.1:270149-272395 GCF_000732505.1 Cyprinodon variegatus | reverse complement strand
TAAAACATCCATCATCCATCCATTAACTGACACGCTTGTCCCAATTGGGCTCGCAAGGGGTGCTGGTGCCTATCTCCAGCTGTCAATGGGCGAGAGGCGGGGTACACCCTGGACATGTCGCCAGTTTAATAAAACATTTTGAATTGGTCTGAAAACATTCCAATCTCTTTCAAATGAGTGAAAAGCTAATTTGATCATATCGCAAATTCTTCCAGATAAACTTTGGTTTTCAAACACAGATCCATCTTAAACTGTAATATGGTTTTCAACCATGTTTCCCTTCATCTTTGTACATAGTACTTTTGTTTAGTTTTACTAGTCTTAGTTGAGAATGTTAAACTGAAATATGTTTGACTTGGAGCTGAATGATTTTTGTTAATAAACTCTTATATTTTGAACAGAAGCTGTGGTGAATTTATTCCATGTATGTGCAGAAATAACTGTTTGATCATGATTAGTGTTCAAATCCCTCTTTCGTCTATTGTTCTAACACACCACTAATAGGGCATGTGTTCATAAACAGTACATAACAGTATATCTGATTAAATAAGATATTTTCCACCCCTGCTGGGAAGGGCACTAAACATCTTACAGTATCAGGAATATGAATTCACAGCTGGCTGGGAATTGAATAGAATATAAATCCACAACATTAATGTGGCATCCAGGGGCGGATCTAGAAAAATATTTATGGGGTGGCGAGAGGGCGGCAGGAATTATTTGAACGGTGACATCATATGACATTTGTTTACACTGAATTTAATAGTTTTGTGAGAATAGTAGGTAGAGTAAGTGTTTCATGTGAAACAGTTCATATTAGAAATACATTGTACAATGTGATCTCACTTAATACGAGCTAGAAGATTGATAACACTACTTCTAGAGGTGCATTATCATAGGAAAGGTATTGAGTCGCAGATGTGTGAGATTGACTGTCAGAGAGGCAGCTTTGCAGCATTTGCAAAAGAAGAAACTATAGAAAGAAAAAGTTACCCATCAGAGATCTATGGACTGAAGTGAGTGGACTAAAGTGAGCATAACTACACAGTAGAGACTAGGGGTGTGTATTGCCAAAGTAGTCACGATTCGATTCGAATCACGATTCACAGGCCACGATTCGATTCTATCGTGATGCATCACGATACTTGAATTATTGCGATGCATTGCAATATTTTCTCCTCCATGTTTTGTTTTTGAATGACTCGGCACAGTATCCTGCGGCCGGAAATGCTTGTGACACAAGGCAGCGTGCGTCAACACATCCGCAGCGAAATCTACTGGACTGGAAGTGGTATTNTTTGAACTGCAGGAGATTGTCTTCACCATGTCTACATGCCTAAATGCACTGAGTTGCCGCCATGTGATTGGCTGCTTAGAAATTAAGTGTTAACGAGCAGTTGAACAGGTGTACCTAAGAAAGTGGCCGGTGAGTGTAAGTTGATCCAGTGAAGGCTGTAGAGTGGAGTATTTTGATGTAGAGTGGAGTAGACTGAAACAGGTATAAAAAAGTAGTTAATTTGTTCATTTGTTAATTTGTAATTTGGTGTTAATGAGACCCACCAGAGATAGAGGGAACCCAAACCATCGTTCCAAATCAAGCTTGGTACGGCCCAATAGGAAAGATCCCTACATTCTCGAGTTAACAACAACACCCAGATAAGTGAACCTTCTGTGTGAAATCTTGAACAGGATGGAGCTAAGTGGTAGTTCATCAGCAGCAGCTTCAATATGCACTTTGAAAATATTGATTGATGCATGTCTCTTAGGCTCACCATGCTCAACATGATGAGATCTGTCAAAAAACCGAGAGCAGTTTGGAAGAAGGTAAAAATGGGGCCTTTATTTTTCTTATCACATTTGCTTTTATCTCTTTTCTTCTGCCGTTAAGATTTTCCAACCTTCTTATGTGGGACTAAGGAGCCATATGGATTCCAACAATCATTTCACAGGATAGTTATCACTCTAACATTTCCCTCCTCTTATACATAAAAACATCAGCATCTTTCAATTCATATTTTATTCATAGGAGTAGGAATATGAGTACAAACATAACAGTCTGTTTTGTTCAAATCTTCTGCAACGCACTTGGAATGCTGCCACCACATCTTGGCACTGTAGGATGACTTGCTGTGGTCCTTCCCACCTCGGAGCTTTCCAAGTTTTCCTTTTGATGATTTTAATCTGCACTTGGTCTCCAGGCTTCAGGCCTTCCTGTGGGGAAACAAAAGGAGCACTAGGCAGATTAC
>NW_015151486.1:262257-265978 GCF_000732505.1 Cyprinodon variegatus | reverse complement strand
CGTGGAAGACATTTTGTCCCGTAACGCTCGCCGTACTGTTGGGGGGGAGAAGCGGTGGGGGGGTGATGTTCGTGTTGCTGCGGTCTGCAGTCTGGACGTTAGATGTCGCTGAAAATTACACACTGTAGCTTTAAGCTTAAGTGTTTTTCATAAATATCTTAACAAGACTGATATAATATTGCACATTGATTAACAAGCTATTTCCCCAGCAGATACATACAGAGAGGTAAACTCAAAGCAGGAAGCAGTATCAGAAATGAGCAGCGCTAAGAACATTAGCGCTGTTGTTCACTGAAGCAAGAGTTAAAGCTGCCGTAGCTGTTAAGTTGATGACAGTGTAATAATGCACTGCCAGCTGATGGTGTGAGTGTACAACAATGTCTATGTCAGTTCATTACGGCAAGTGCAAAACATTTTTTAGGCTCAAAAAAGGGCTAAGTAAACACGATCAGGACAACCGCATGGAGTATATTTCTTTTTCAACATGAACATTTGGTTTTGGTGTTTCTCAGTACATGACAGGACCCATTTATGCACATTTGTATGAATTAACTGGACTTCCAGAGAGCCAAACACTAAAAATATTTTTTGTTAATATATATATAAAAATCAGGAAGTCTTTGCAAACAATAAACTAATGTAACTTTTACAGGATATAGTGTTGCAGTAAAAAGTCCTGATGTACAAAAGCATTTCTCAGCATCAATATGTCTTTATATAACGGTTGTATTACCGGAGAATAAAAAAATATACATAATGTATACTTAATACATGTGTATTTTATATTTTGACATATTTACTGGACCAAATCTTAACAAAATAATGAGTCTGTATTTATCCTTAACAGAGAACAAATCCTGCCAACTCTGAAACAGCTCTCCATTGTGTCAACTTAAAGATTCTATATTTACAATTGTTTACAATATCTTTATGTTCTTGTCTTCCACTGCTGTGAGGAACATTGAGCATTGATTTGTAAAGTGGATTTTTAGCCAGATCTGGTGTAACGCAAAATACCAAAACTGTTAACTACATTATCCATATTGTCCTTTTTGATTATATTGTTTACCTAATATCTATATTAGATTTTTATGAAGTGTAATTTGCTTGTTTAAGCATTTTGTAAACCCTTCATAATCTATGGTCCATTCATATAATCGTTTATATTTACTATTTAACTGCTTGGTGTGAGGGATTGCTGAGGAGTCAATGAGTCGATGCAATCAGCTGGTTTTCCTTAGATAGAAAAATTTGAAACTATCTGACTATGATCTGGTGAACTGTAAATTGCCTTAAGATGACATGCGTTGTTATATGGCGATATATAAATAAACTGAATTAAATTGACAATTTTTGTTATAGATTGTTATGAATATCCTTGAAATGTCTATGGAAGTAAAATAGTCTAATTGGAATGAGCCTTTATTTTAAAACACAGATTTTTTTTGTTTAAATTCAATATACTGATTTTTTATGTGATGCAAATTTTGTATGTATTTTTTTTATTATTTAAAAATCAGCTGCAAAAAATCACCTAATAAAAATTCTCTGGTCATAATTCACCTGATATATATTTAATCTCTCACATGCAAATATTTTCTTTGTATGCAATATCCCAATTATTTACTATCATTTTTTTAGGTAGACAACATCGACCTTCAATGTGTAGCTACATGTCCACCCTGTAAGGAAAACAATGCTCCCAGTTAAATCAGATTAGATTTTTTTTTATTTCTACAATGTACATTTATACACCATTTAGTAAAATATGTTTTGTTACCAATGCTGATAAAAACAAAAATCCTTACAGTAGTTCATGCAGCACAGAACACAGGAAATACTACATGTCAATTTTTCTAGAAAGTAATTAATTGTTTCAGATGTAGTAATTGTGAGCTTTGGAATGCATTGAATAGACAAAGTGAAAATGGTACAGTTGGTAAGTGGCATATAGCAGTAGAATCAGAAACTGAATGCTTGGGAGTGGATGGTGTCAAATAACTCCATGATGGCAAGGCTTTGGAGGTGGTTAAGATCTACCCCAGGGGTCTTCAACGTTTTCCAGGCCAAGGACCCCCAAACTGATGGTGAGATGGAGCGGGGACCCCCTAATTATATATATTGAATGAAATTGTGTTATATCAAACTGGTCCTATAGTCACTCTATTACAGATAGAGTCATGTAACCACAGTAATTTCTCCCTGGGATTATTAAAGTATTTCTGATTCTAATTCCACGTTGATGAGGCANGCACACAGATTTAGCCGGTCCCATTGATCCTATGTCCTTAGAGGGTCATAAATATGCACTATCCTTTACAGATGACTATTCTAGTGCAGTGTTTGTTTACTTTCTGAAATATAAAAGTGACACAGTGCAAGCTACTGAAAAGTTTCTAGCAGATATGGCACCATATGGGCAAGTTAAATGCATGAGATCTGATAATGGCACAGAATACACCTGCAAAGAGTTCCAAGCATTATTGAGACGTAATGGTATTAGGCATGAGACCTCAGTACCATACTCTCCACATCAAAATGGTACAGCTGAGAGGAACTGGAGAACTCTATGTGATATGGCCAGGTGTATGCTCATCCAGAGTGGGCTACCAAAGACGTTGTGGACGTATGCAGTCCAAACAGCAGCTGTAGTGAGGAATAGGTGCTACAATAAGCGCACAAAACAGACTCCTTACTATATGTTAACAGGCAGGCAGCCCAATGTTTCCACGATGCAGCAGTTTGGACAGTCGTGTTACACATATAGGCATCAACAAAAAGGAAAATTGGACTCGAAATGTGAGAAAGGAATTTTTGTGGGTTATGATAAGAACCGCCCTGCCCATTTGATTTATTACCCCAGCACCAGAAAAGTTCTGAAGCACAGACTTGTTAAGTTTATAAATGGAGCAAATACTGAGATGCTGGATGTTGATGAGGATGATTTTGTGATAAACAGACAGACTCTTGAGACTCCTAGTAGCTCACAGGTTACTGTAAGAGGGAGAGACCACATCAGAGCAAAGTAGTGAATCAAAACAGGAGGAAAACCTACCTGACCAAAGGCGATACCCTGTAAGAAAAGAAGAGGCCTGCATATTTGAGTGATTATGTTTATACGTTTAAGGATGATGAGAAAGATATTGACTATTGTTACAGACTTTTGTGTAATGTACCTCAACCTTATGATGCAGCTGTAAACTCAGCAAATGCAAAAGAGTGGGTCAGTGCTATGGACGAAGAGGTGCGTTCATTAAAGGACAATAAGACATACACCCTGACCACACTCCCACAGGACAAAGAAGTAGTGGGGGGCAAGTGGATCTATGCAATGAAAAAGAACATTGATGGATCTGACAAATACAAGGCCAGATATGTAGCCAAAGGATACAGTCAGACACAGGGTGTGAACTATGAGGAGACTTTTTCTCCTACTGCTAACATGACCAGTATCCGAGTGTTGGCACAAAAAACAGCACAGGAGGATCTCATTGTCCACCAGATGGATGTAAAAACGGCCTATTTGCATGCACCGATTGAATTTGAGATCTATATGGAACAGCCACAGGGTTATGAAGTTAAAGCTAAAGGAAATGACAGACTGGTTTGTAAATTGGAGAAATCCCTGTATGGCCTTAAACAATCAGGACGCAACTGGAAAAAAATGTTGCATGACTGATTGTTTAAGGCCATACAGGGATTTCTCCAATTTACAAACCAG
>NW_015151486.1:256437-262247 GCF_000732505.1 Cyprinodon variegatus | reverse complement strand
TTTTTTTTTTTTTTTTTTTTTTTTTTTTGGTGTTCGTTTTTTTTCCTGGAAGGCCAAATAAAAAATGTGTCTCACTGGACCTGGAAATCTTTACGATGTATCAGTGGAGGCTAAACAGTCAACTGCTACAGCGTTGTATGTTTTTCTTTTTATTGTAGGCCTACTGACCTTTTTAAAAAAAAGTAAACAGACACAGCTGTGACTTGAGTTACAATATCACAGAACCAATCCTAGGCAATAACTACTTGCATGGTATTTTATTCTCAAAACACTATAAACCACTGTTTTTTTCCTGTGATTTAAGAATGCTTACATTCTTAAATCACATTCTGCTGCCTTGGTTTCAAACTTGTGGAGTGAAGAAGCTCAGGTTTCCATATAATACTTATATTGCATGGAAACTTGAGCTTCTTCACTCCACAAGTTTGAAACCAAGGCAGCAGCTGACAGTTATGCAACATCTAATTTTAGATTTAAAAAAAAAAAGAGAGAAAATCTAGTTATCCCATCCTCTTCTTCAGAAACTAAATGTTGGCTGGACTCCTCAGAAAACATCTGACAATGAAATTAGGAAATGGGTCTTTTTTAAGGGAAACGCAAAATATGAGTAAAACAAGTGATGTGAAATCTAATGAGTACATAAAAACAGATATTTTCTTGCAGGGAAAAAAAAGAAAGTAATAAATACTATCACTATTTCTAACGCAAAATGGGTATGGTTAGATGAGACAAACCATTCATCACAAGCAAAACTGCTTTCTTAAGGCATGTTGTGTATTTTTGTTATGATAGTTTAGCTTTAAAAGCTAGCTGAGACTTATACAGGTGGGAGAAATAGATTTTGTTAAATATCACGTTATTTCATTAGATTTGATCTCATAGGGCCTCATGCAACAACTATTTTGTATTCTTGTAGTAAATAGCTCTTACTTTTTCTCCTATTGTGGCCTCCTATTCAAATCAGTTCGGTTCAGGTTATTTAATTAGCAGCAAATCAAAACACATGTCATCAAGGCACTTAACAGAGACAATTCAACCAGATCATACAGTCAAATTTAAAACCAGTTGAGTGCATCGACTCATTGACTCGAAGGCAATCCCTCACACCAAGTATGCTTGTAGCAACAGGATACTCCCCTTTAAACAGGAAGAAACCTCCAGCAGACCTAGGCTCAGTGTGAGCGGCCATCTGTCGAGGTCGACTGGGGTTCAAGGAGACAGAAGCAGCACCTAGACTGCTGCCTGGACTTTCCCATCTCCTTCCACAGTAAGATTAGCATCCCATTGCGTCTTATATTATCACATTATGTCATCAGTATTATTCCAACTCCAGTATTGGGCGGGTGACCATATGTTCATTTGGGAAAACCAGGAGACCTTGGAACTCCAATAACAAACGATAATTTCATTCAAAAAGCATTTATTAAAAATGCTTAACAATTACTGTAATGAATGAATAGCACAATGAAAGAAATAATGTCTCATCCAAACATCCCTCACTTAACAATACAAGTTAACAATAACTCTCAACTCCCAATAACAGATGATACTCAGCCTCAGGAATGAACAAAATAATGTCTGTTCTGTAGGCTATTGGAAAAAATAAATTAACAAATGAGCTAATTAACAAAAAATACCTCTTGCGTAGCAAAAATTATTCAAAATGTACCAAAAACGAACAAACATATCAATAGAATATCTTTACTTTCAGAGTCCAGGTGGCTTTTCAGATCCCTTGCACCAGCATTGGACACCGAGACATATGTGCACAAGGCCTCCCATTTGTCTCGACCCGGTCTGAAAGCGGGGAAACTCTTTTGTAAATCGTCGGTAAACACACATTTGCGCTTTTGCATGTTGTTGGCGTACTGACAGCCACGCTGTCTATATTCTGATTAAGAACAGGGCTGCCCGCACTGGCGCGGCTCAGGGATTACGTCACACGCAGCGTCGTGCCCAGTGCCCTGGCGCCTGTAAATTTAATGGTCCAATTAAGGTAATTTAAAAAATCAGGACATTTCCTCACTTTCTAAAAAAAAAAAAACGTGATGCCCGGGACAGGACGTGAAACAGGGATATGTCCTGGGAAATATGGACGTTTGGTCACCCTACCCAACAGGGATATGTAGCAGGCTAAGCTACAATAAAATAAAATAAATGTATCTTAAATACAACAAAGCTTCTTTATTTAAACATCCACCTTACTTCATCCCAAGTCATTGTGATCAATTAAACTGACAAAAAGCGAAAAAAATACATTCTTCTTATCACCTTACGTGGAACCAGATGAAGTGTTTTAGAAGTACATTTTAAGAAGAGATTTTGTTGTAACTTTTCAAAACTCAGAGTCCTACAGATTTTGTTGTCTAGGTTTCATGTTTTTCCCCTACATTTTTTGTATTGTTTGTTTTACTCATTACCTTTGTCTTTAAACAATTTGTAAATCCAAGAATTTAGACATTTGGTTCTCAACATCTAAATTAAATGGAGGCACAAAAAACAGTTATTGCCTGCCTCCTTTCCCCTTGTGCATCATAATGATTTATAATATTATTTTAAAGAACTGCAATTACCAAAAAGAGGGATACATATATTTTTTTTTAAAAGGGGAACTTAATGAAGTATCTGTTCTCATTAGGCCTTCCCGTGAAACTCCCAGAAACAGAAGCAAAACACTTGTTCTGCAAAAAAAATTATATGAATAGATATAGTGTAATTCTCTTTGTCTGTATATTATTAGATACAGTTCCCTTTAAATTTGCTTGAGTGCTTAGAAGGAGCTGCTCGATGATCACTCTTCACTTGATGGTCCATGTTAGATGGTATTGACTTTCATATTTCTAGACGGCCCCCATGACCCAACCAAGGTCAAAGAACCAGTAAAAGTATTAATAGAGTTCCCCTTTTTTTCCCCTGTTGTCTCGGGTGACAGTGAAGGGGGGTGTAGGATTTTGCCCTGAAATCGAAGGGTTGACGGTTCAAGCCCCGCCAGCAGCTTTCAGTGTTGTTGTGTCTTTGGAAAAAACACTTTACCTGCATTGTCTACTGATGGTGAGGCCAGTATATGGCAGCCTGGCTTCTGTCCGTGAGCCCCAGGGCAGCTGTGGCTACAATGTAGATGGCTACCATCAGTGTGTGTGAATGACTGAACGTACTGTAAAGTGCTTTGGTCAAGTCTCCTGTCTTGCCTCAGGTTATTTCTCCAAGATGTACCCTATGTTATCTCATTTTATTTTCATTTACACCAGAAATTTGCACACAAATTTTATAATAGCAGAAATAGAGTATTCCGCTTTATCTAAAAAAATCGGTTTTTAACTTTGACTTAAAAGAACTCAGGGTTTTAGCACTTTTACAGTCTTCTGGGAGTTTGTTCCAGATCAGTGCAGCATATGCTGCTCCATGTTTGATTCTAGTTCTGGGTGTGCAGAGACTGGAACTAGAAGACATGAGTGATCTGGCTGGTTAAAACACTGACAACAAATCTGTTATGTATTTAGGTGTTGATCCACTCAGTGATTTATTTAATAACAGAAGGATTTTAAAGTCTATTCTCTAAGCTACAGGGAGTGAGTAGAATGACTTCAGAACCGTGCGCTCTACTTTCTTTGTTCTAGTGAGAACACATGCAGCAAGATTTTGGATCAGCTGCAGCTGTCTGATGGACTTTGCAGGGAAACCTCTGAAGACACTGTTGCAGTGATCAATTCTAATAAAGATACATGTATCAATGAGTTTTTCTACACCCTATTTTGACATTAATCCAATTAATCCTGGAGATGTTCTTCAGGTGATAAAAGGCTGACTTACTAACTGCCTTTAGGTGCCTCTGGAGGTTCAGGTCTTAGTCCATCATGACACTAGGATTTTGGCCATAATCAGTGGTTTCTAGCTGTAGTAGCTGAAGCTGTGAGCTAACTCTAAATCTCTCCTCCTTTGGTCTGAAGATTATTAGCTCAGTTTTGTTTTCATTCAGTTGTAGAAAATCATGGCACATCCACATACTGATAAATGCTAAGCCTCTAACCAAGGTGCCTGCCAAGGTGCTTTCTTCATCCTCTGGCATGGGAGCTGGCTCAGAGCTCGTCTGCCTGGCTGTGTGTTTCGTGGATGGGGGTGCCTTTTACAGCTGCTTTTGTATCTCTGCTTCTGTCTCCTTGAACCCGATTCGGCCTCAGCAGATGGCCGCTCACACTGAGCCTGGTTCTGCTGGAGGTGTCTTCCTGTTAAAAGGGAGTTTTTCCTCTCCATTGCCGCTACAAGCATGCTCAGTGTGAGGGATTGCCTTTGAGTCAATGAATCCATACAATCAACTGGTTTTCCTTAGATAGAAAACTGTAAAGTGCCTTGAGATTACATGTGTTGTGAATTGGCACAACATAAATAAACTGAATTGAAGGGTTTACTGCTGTTTATCATTTTTGCTCTCTTTGTATTGCTATTTATTAAAACTGAGGTTTTACATCCATCTTTATCTTCCCCTTNTATCCTTTACAGATGACTATTCTAGTGCAGTGTTTGTTTACTTTCTGAAATATAAAAGTGACACAGTGCAAGCTACTGAAAAGTTTCTAGCAGATATGCACCATATGGGCAAGTTAAATGCATGAGATCTGATGATGGCACAGAATACACCTGCAAAGAGTTCCAAGCATTATTGAGACGTAATGGTATTAGGCATGAGACCTCAGCACCATATTCTCCACATCAAAATGGTACGGCAGAACGAAACTGGAGAACTCTATTTGATATGGCTAGGTGTATGCTCATCCAGAGTGGGCTACCAAAGATGTTGTGGACGTATGCAGTCCAGACAGCAGCTGTAGTGAGGAATAGGTGCTACAATAACCGCACGAAACAGACTCCTTACTATATGTTAACAGGCAGGCAGCCCAATGTTTCCAGGATGCAACAGTTTGGACAGTCGTGTTACACATATAGGCATCAACAAAAAGGAAAATTGCACTCGAAATGTGTGAAAGGAATTTTTGTGGGTTATGATAAGAACAGCCCTTCCTATTTGATTTATTATCCCAGCACCAGAAAAGTTCTGAAGCACAGACTTATTAAGTTTATAAATGGAGCAAATACTGAGATGCTGGATGTTGATGAGGATGATTTTGTGATAAACAGACAGACTGTTGAGACTCCTAGTAGCTCACAGGTTACTGTAAAAGAGGGAGAGACCACATCAGAGCAAAGTAGTGAACCAAAACAGGAGGAAAACCTACCTGACCAAAGGCGATACCCTGTAAGAGAAAAGAACAGGCCTGCATATTTGAGTGATTATGTTTGTACGTTTGAGGATGATGAGAAAGATATTGACTATTGTTACAGACTTTTGTGTAATGTACCTCAAACTTATGATGCTGCTGTAAACTCACCAAATGCAAAAGAGTGGGTCAGTGCTATGGACGAAGAGATGCGTTCATTAAAGTACAATAAGACATACACTTTGACCACACTCCCACAGGGCAAAGAAGTAGTGGGGGGCAAGTGGGTCTATGCAATGAAAAAGAACATTGATGGATCTGACAAATACAAGGCCAGATATGTGGCCAAAGGATACAGTCAGACACAGGGTGTGAACTATGGGGAGACTTTTTCTCCTACTGCTAACATGACCAGTATCCGAGTGTTGGCACAAAAAGCAGCACAGGAGGATCTCATTGTCCACCAGATGGATGTAAAAACGGCCTATTTGCATGCACCGATTGAATTTGAGATCTACGTATATGGAACAGCCACAGGGTTATGAAGTCAAAGCTAAAGGAAATGACAGACTGCTTTGTAAATTGAAGAAATCCCTG
>NW_015151486.1:254756-255947 GCF_000732505.1 Cyprinodon variegatus | reverse complement strand
AAGATGCAAACATGTGGACATTAAATACCATTTTGTGAGGTCCATGTTAAATTCAGGCATGATTACCCTGGAGTACTGTCCAACAGATCAGATGGTTGCTGATGTAATGACCAAACCAGCTACCAAATCAAAATTGTCTATGTTTAATGGTTTTCTTTTTGGTAAAGTGTGAAATGACTGTACAGAATGTCTTATGAAGAATGTTAAGTTTTGGGTGTATAAGGCTGAATTTGTGTTATTGACAATGTTATGAAATGTGAGCAAGTGGGGGTGTTGAGCTGTGCTCTCATTATTGTTTATAGTTAATTGTTTCTATGGTAAAGATGACGTCACACTTACATGCTCACGTGACAAGATAATCAATGGCCCACACCTGTGTATAAATAAATGAGTGTGCCCGTGAGTGAACGGTGGTCGCACAAAAAGGAACTTCAGACTGAGTGTGTCTTTAATGGCTACGTGAAGAGCTGTGTAAGAGACTCTGCTAACAGGTTATGGGCCCAGATCATTTGACACACTTTTAAGTGGTGTAACAGGTGAATGTCACGACGTTACAGCGTGCACCTGAGTTTGTTTAAACATATCAAAAAGAGAGAAGGATGCAGCACCAAGTCGCTGGGGCAGGCTCGTGTTTGATGGAGACGAAAAAGGATACGAGCTGTGGGAGACTAAGTTTTTGGGCCACCTCCGTCTGCAAGGGCTGAAGGACACTATCCTGATCGCACCTGGCACAGACGACGAAAGTGATGATAAGAAGAACGCGGAGGCCTACGCCAAACTCATCCAATTTCTGGAGGATAAGAGCCTGTCTCTGGTGATGCGTGAGGGGGCAGATGATGGGCGAGCGGCACTGAGGATCCTCCATGGATATTGCGCAGGAAAAGGAAAGCCCAGAGTGATAAACTTGTACACTGAACTCACATCACTACAAAAATCACCTATGGAGAACGTCACTGAATATGTGATAAGGGCAGAGACTGCGATCTTTGAGGAGCGCAGGTGAGACGCTCAGTGATGGATTGCTAGTAGCGATGGTACTGAAGGGGCTACCAGAAACTTTTAAGCCTTTCACAATCCATGTGTCTCAGAGCGAGGACTCAATGACTTTTGCCGAATTTAAAACAAAGCTTAGAAGTTTTGAGGATATTGAGAACATGCGTGCATCTACGTCTGAAGATAATGTGATGAAAG
>NW_015151486.1:249585-254440 GCF_000732505.1 Cyprinodon variegatus | reverse complement strand
CAGATCAGGGACGCGGAGCTGCAGGTGCCAGACGTCAGGAGAAGAGGTCTGATGGTGGATGCAGGCGCAACATCACAATTTCCGGGCCGGCACGCACTGCGTGGAGCTGGCAGATGGGACCAGGAGCAAAGGAGTGGCCAAGAACAGAGGGGATGCTGAGGTGTGGCTGGTCGACAGCAGGGGGCAGGGCCTCAAGACTATGCTGAGAGGAGCCCTGTACATTTCTTCATACCCCCAGGACATCTTCTCTGTCAAAGCTGCAACCTCATATGGAGCCACAGTGACATTGAGAGAGAAGAAGAATGTTCTTCTACATAAAGACGGTACTGTATTCCCCATACATGTGCACAACAAGCTTTATTATCTGCATACGTCAGAAAGTGACAGTGATGACCAGTGTAATTAAGTCCATGATCTGCAGACCTGGCATGAAATCCTAGGTCATTGTAATCATGCAAACGTCAAGAAACTAAAAAATGTTGTGAAAGGCATGGAGATAAAAAATGAGAATAGTTCTGTACCAGTGTGTGAAGTTTGCACTCAAGGGAAATTTACACAAACTAGAAACAGGGGGGCAGACAGCAAGGCTAAAGCACCATTAGAGATGGTGCACACAGATTTAGCCGGTCCCATTGATCCTATGTCCTTAGAGGGTCATAAATATGCACTATCCTTTACAGATGACTATTCTAGTGCAGTGTTTGTTTACTTTCTGAAATATAAAAGTTACACAGTGCAAACTACTGAAAAGTTTCTAGCAGATATGGCACCATATGGGCAAGTTAAATGCATGAGATCTGATAATGGCACAGAATACACCTCCAAAGATTTCCAAGCGTTATTGAGACGTAGTGGTATTAGGCAGCGGTAATTAAAACTGGGAGTACCAAGAGGGGGTGTCCGGCACAGTCCACCCCCCCTCCGGGAGATAGATGGTGCCAGTGCACCCCCCCCCTTCAACAACCCTGAACCCTCAATGTCTAGATGCGAGAGGGGATGGAGGAGGCCGACCGTGGTGAGGCCCATAAAATAAGCCCCCCCAAGGTGGCCTTGACCCCCACCCCCCAAAAAATACCCTACATAGATATGTGTTGTAAAAATTATGTAGATGGAAGTGTCTAAAATGCAGAATAAAATTGGGGTTGGGGACATCATCAGAAGGTGGGGCCCTCCAGTAACCTCCCCCTCCCCAAAAACCTACATGTGTGGCAGTGTGATGGAGCAGGCAGAGGGAGGATTACGGGGATGGGGAGCAAAGGACTGGGGTGCTTACTGCACTCCCAGGGAGCCAGCTCCCCTGCTGACTCCAATAGGCACCCCCGTTCCCCGAGAGCCCCTCCGGAGAGGGGGGCCCCACCAGTCTCACCACTGTAGCCTGGGGGCCAGGAACCGGCAGCAGGACCCACCAACCATCCGGGCACAGGGCCGACACCACCACCCTCCCCCCATCCTGTCCATCCACAAAAGAAAATAAAAAAATAATGAATAAATAAATACATAAAATAAAAAATTTATGATAATAATAAAATAAAATTATCATGTTGAATGCAAAGATTCAGCTGTAGTGTTGGGCTGGAAACGAGTTTTTGCCATGGAGGGCTTGTGGAGGTCCATTTGGAGGCCAGACACTTCTGTTGGGATTTCGTGCCTGTCTATTGGCATTTTAGGAATGGACACCGACCTGTATTTGCCCATTACTTCAGCGACCTCATGGGCCATTTGGTCTGTCTTTATTCTTCATTCATTCAGTTTTTATTCCAATTCCAAGAACTTAAGAACTGTGATTTACATCCTGTCAAACGGTTTTTGAGATCTCAATTGGATTATTTATTATTTGGCTTTGCTACAAGTTTTTTCCAGCCGGAGTTGCCAGTCTGTTTATTGGGATTATAAGCACCATCTTATTTCTCAGTTCCGTTGGTTATTTGTTGATCTGGCAGGTTACTGTTTAAAACCACTGGTGAGGTTATCTATGTGTTTATAGATATCTGCAGGGTCGGCACTGGCAGGGTCATATCATTTCCATGATCAGCATTCACTTCCACATTGACTTCCAGTTAGTTCATCTTCATTTTCAGTGGGGGGTGTTGGCCCAGTGGGTTAGAGCAGTGCGCTTGTGCTCTGACAAGGTTGCAAGTGCCCTGTCCCACTACCTCTACTGTCGGTTCCTGGGCAAAACCATTAACTCCCAATTGCTCCCCGGGTGCTGTACAATGGTAACCCACTGCTCCCCAAAGGGATGGGTTAAATGCATAGGTTAATTATTCAAATGTGAGATCAATAAAGTTAAGTTATTAAAATTATTTTCAAGACAGCCATCCTAGAAGTTTTTCTAAGTGTGCAGGGATGAATTTTGCGCTGACATGTCCTTCTCTGCGGTGTGTTTAAAAATGTTTAAAAAGTCATCCACCTAGAGAATCCTTTAACGAAAAATAGTCTTGTCTTTTTGTCCAAGAGATAAGAAGGTAAAATGTAAGAAAAATGTAAGCAAACAAGGAGTAAGGGAGAGATGCGTCTGAGCAGGCAGAGAGATGGAATCTGAACGGGAAAAGAAAGGTAGCGCTTGACTTTAAAAAGGCACTATTTAATTACAGGCCATTTGGCATTTACCATTCATCCCTTACTAAAATCAAGGCTCTATGATGGCTCTTCCAAAATATTGACTGTGGTGTCCTTCTTTGTAGGTAAATTGATGGTATAATAATAGTTATTTGTCCATTTTGATTACTTATTTTATCCTTATGGCTGTAAAGTTTAACTAGCAGTCAGACATTCAACATCGTGTTAGATTAAAGAGAATCTGTTCAAACAATCTTTGTAACTTTTTTGATTTTTGCTCTTATGTTTCATATTACAATCACTTTTTCCTTTACTTAAAGTGGCCTTTCAGTACAGAAGATTAGATTTTTTCTAAAACAAGTTTTCACTTTTGGTTATGGGAGTTTCATTGGAAAGCCCAATATTTTCTGTGGAGTTCCCCTTTTATCCTTCTCATATCTTTGAAGATGTTATGTTTTTTGGGTTTTTTTTTTTTTTTTTTTTGCAGTGTACCGCTTCAAAAATTTTGAAATTGGCACAAAAATAACTTTTGGTAGTTGGTTCCACAGGAGAGGAGCCTGATAACTAAAAGATCTGCCTCTCATTCTATTTTTAGAAATTCTAGGAACCACTAGTAAACCTTCAGATTGAAAGCGAAGTTCTCTGTTAATAAGATAAGGAACAATCATATCTTTGATATAAGACGGAGCTTGGCCATTTAAGGCTTTATATGTGTGAAGGAGGATTTTATATTCTATTATGAATTTAACAGGAAGCCAATGAAGAGAAGCCAGGATAGGAGAGATATGATCTCTCTTTTTAATTTTCATCAGAACTCTGGCTGCAGCATTTTGGATCAGTTGAAGACTTTTTACTACTATTTGTGGATTTCCTGATGGTAAAGACCTACAATTGTCCAGCCTTGAAGTATCAATTAAGAGGAAGCTTAGATTTTCTAGGATAAGTAGTCCCAAAAAACCTCTTTTGTTAACTCAAAATCAAACATTCAAGTTACCTTTAGAAGACATTTAACCGTTCCTTTAAAACCAAACTCTCACCTCAACACCGTTGAATCTGTGATCCAAAGTGCCCAGATCCATCCATCCATCCATCCATCCATCCATCCATCCATCCATCCATCCATCCATCCATCCATCCATCCATCCATCCATCCATTCATCCATCCAGCGTGTCCTGGGTCTCCCCCCCAGGCCTCCTCCTGGTTGGAACACCGCACCAAGGAGACGTCGAAGGAGGCCTCCTAACCAGATGCATGAGCCACCTCAACTGGCTCCTCTCGATGAGGAGGAGCAGTTGCTCTACTCTGAGTCCTGTGTTAAATGTTAATAATGTATTTCCTAAAAGAGAATTAATGCCTTAATTTCCTTATAGTTTTATCACTGGTATCTGTCCGATCTGCACCGGAAATTGAATCCTACGCTACTTCCAGTTGCTAACTTTTTCGCTTTGGATTTAAAAATAAATCTAGTCTTTTTGAGTTTTATGTTTTTGTTTCTTTTTAATCTTATGCTATATAGTGCGTAATCTAGAGAAAGAAACAACTAAAATGCATTTAAACAGTGTTTAATCATATTTTGCCGGACTGCTCTGAGCATGTCCGTTGAAGAGGGCAGGGAAGCAGTTTAACGGAGAAAATGTAAAAATCATTAAATTTGTCTCACAAAAGTCGTAAAACATTTTTTTTAAAGATGTGTATTAGCATTCTTTAGTGAGTTAAGGATAAATACAAGTAGTAGTTTTAGTATCATAATTACATTATCTATGGATACCCCGATGTATATCTGTTTGTGCATGAGCAGGACGGAATGTGCTCCCGGGACGGATCGGGTAGTGACAGCCGAGACACACCACGGAGAAAATTAATTTCAGTCACTTGTTTCCGGGATCTAGTTTTTTCGGTCATGATCCATAGCTCATAACCATAGATGATGGTAGGAACGTAGATCGAGCGGTAAATCGAGAGCTTTGCCTTTTTGCTCAGCTCTCTCTTTACCACAACTGACCTGTACAGCGCACGCTTCACAGCAGACGCCACACCAATCCGCCTGTCGATCTCCTGGATACAAAAAGTTTGGCAGTCATATACCTTCCACTATCTTGATAAGTACATTGTACTGTACTGTACAGTATAGTATATTATAGTATATTAGCTTACCGTATTTTCACGACCATAAGGCGCACCGTACTAAAAGGCGCAGTCTCAGTTATGTGTGGCAATTTCTGTATTTAACACACACATAAGGCGCACCTGACTATAGGGCGCGTTTTTTATATACAGGTACATGTCCTCTACTAC
>NW_015151486.1:244343-248031 GCF_000732505.1 Cyprinodon variegatus | reverse complement strand
TTTATTCATGTATTTATTACAAAGTATTAATCGAACCCATCAAAGTCATCATCCTCCGTTTCTGAATTAAACAGCTGCGCTAAATCAGACATGCCAATCTCCCCTTCTTCGCTGTCAGAGTCCGTGCCGGGCGGCTTCTCGGAAAGGATGACGGTTTTTGCGAAAGCTCGAACAACAGTGCTAGCAGAGCTGCCTTCCACTTTTCGTGGATATATTCTGCCGGCAGAAAATGTTCGCTTTTATTATCCTACTGCTTCATTTTTGCTGCTTGTACCAGTTAGTTCTGATGCGCGGCTGAAGCAGCTTTGCTGCTCTGCCTGCGCTGTGCAAAAGTGTGTCTGACGTGCGTTGGGCGGAGCAATCCTATCCTTTCTTTGCCTTGCAGCTATATTTGCTGTCCAGCAGTAAAACTTAAATTTTTCCATCTCGAGCAGCAGCAGCACGTTGGCAGCGCGTCAGATGCTTAAAAGCTCCCGACGCGCTGCGCCTGCTGCTCAAAACTCGCTGCGGGACCTTTTGCTGCGCCTATACGCGCATCAACCATTGACTTTGCATGTAAACTCGCTGCGCCTGCTGCGCCTGCTGCGTCCGATTCACACCGATGTTGAGCGGTTGAAGTTCCTTTGTCAGACCTCCCGCAATAAGCACAGCGTTCATTTGTTTCACCATGTTTTTCACATCAGCTGTGAGATGGAATCACAGATTACCAGAGATGGTGATGAGTGGAAAAAAACCACCTGGTCTCCTTACATTCACCTCCCTCAGCCACACTTTCATCATCTCCTCAATGAGGAGATGAGGAGTTCTGCATGGTGCATGGTGGTCTCAAAAGTCCACACTAACAACACACATAGGGCGCACCGCACCAAAGGGCGCGCCGCACATTTTGAGGGAAAAAAAGATGTTAATATGCGCCTTATAGTCGTGAAAATACGGTAGTATAGTATAGTGTAGTATAGTATAGTAGAGTATAATAGATTGTAGTATGGTATAGTATAATAGAGTATAGTATAGTATGATAGAGTATAGTATAGTATAGTTCATTCACACAGTAATTCCTGTAAAACTTTTCATACTATGATGCCAACAAGATAATAACATGTTTTGTTTGCTGAAAAGAGTGAAAAGGGAGAAACGTATCCCCTCATAATAATCTGCATATAAGGAGGTAATCTGTATGTGTATTTCTCCTATCATCAGACTACCTCCTATCCTGGCAGCAAGTTGTGCCAGTGTTCACTCGACCAGAAGCTTTTTCCTATCACCCTACCTTCTTACCATAAAACACACTTTTAAAAGCTAAAAACAACAGCCTACAATTTTACTCTTGGCATCCAAACATAATGATGAAGTTGGAGAACAAAAACCAGACATGGAGACAGAAAGCAAGCAGACCAAACTGTAACTGTGTTGTTCTCCTATTTAGGACAAATAATTAACAGGGTGTGAACACCAGGGGGAAACTCCCAGATCCATTCCTGTGCACCGTGTCATAGCTAATAGACCAGAACATAAGCTAAAAAAAGATCTGGCAAGTCGTGCCAGTGTTCACTCGACCAGAAGCTGTTTCCTATCATGCTACCTCAAAGGATGATAGGAAATTGTTGCCAAAAAACACACTTTTAAGAGCTAAAAGCAACAATAGTCTAAAATTTCCCTCTTGACATCCAGACATAATGATGAAGTTGAAGAACAAAAACCAGACATGGAGACAGAAAGCAAAAAGATCAAACTGTAACTGTGTCGCTCTCCTGCTGAGGAATAATAATTAACAGGGGGTGAACAACAGGGGGAAACTCCCAGATCCATTCCTATATACCATGGCATGGCTAATAGACCAGAACATAAGCTAAAAAAACATCTGGCAATAGTAAGCATCCTGGAAAAACTTATGAATAAACCTGAATGGCAAAAATGCTGAATATGCCAGAAATATAGAACATGAAAATCAATAAAGAAAGAAAAAACAGGGATATGAGTAGACAGACAGACAGACAGACAGACAGACAGACAGACAGACAGACAGACAGACAGACAGACAGACAGACCTCTGAGACTATCACAGAGCAGCACACTTGATTACACAAAAGTGGTTTCTACTTCTACATCAACATTGGATCATTCAGAGATATTCACTGAACTTCTGGAGAGAGTATGACACACTGAAAGTAAAGGGGCCAATTAATGTAGCATCCCACTCTTCAGTTAAAATATTTGCTTAAAAGTAACTTCATGACTGTGTCATTAAGCTCTCAAAGCAAATTGCAATTTTATATATTTATCATTGAAGCCTGGAATGTGACCAAAGGTCAAATATTTCAAGGGGGTCAGATGCCCCTGCAAGGCACTGTATTCACTGTATTTGTCTGATGACATTACTCCAGGCCAAAAGCCACCCACAGTCACATTAGGGAGTGGCTGTATGTATAGCATCATATGATGTATTCAATAAGTAAATTCTGGGCAACCAGTGCAATCCAGGAAAGGCTGGATGGCAATGGAGGAAGATCAGTGACACTGGATAGACAGCTGACCCTCAGGAAAGCCTGGCATGGGTGCATGAGGCTAGGAACTTTATGTACAGCACTCACAAGAGGGCACCAAATCAAGCTACGAATGACCACAATGAGCAATACCCCCAGAGTCTCCCGAGAGGGGGGGGGGATGAAAGACTCGCAAGGGCGGACACATCGGTACAGACCAGGACTGATACACGGCTAATGAGAAGGCTCACCCAAACCACACTGACAGGGACGGTACCAAAAGTGAGATGCCAATGTGGCAGGATATACAAGAACACCAGAGGGCTAAAGACCCATCAAGCCAAGACCAAGTGTTGAAATGAGGCAATTTTGTTGCAGCGCAGGGTGGCAACACCACGTCAGATGCAGGAGAACCCCAGTCAGGAGTCACCCCACAGTACTTGAGACCTCCAGGCAACGGCTTTGCCACCCCCCTCAGAACCTTTGGTGACCAGAGAACCAAACTGGAAGGAAGTGGAGGAGGTGGTGAAAAGGGCAAGGAAAGCATCAGCCCCTGGACCAAGTGGGGTGCCTTACAAAGTGTACAAGAAGTGTCCACTTCTGCTACGCAGACTTTGAAAGCTCCTCCAGACAATCTGGGCAAAGGGCAACATACCAACTACCTTGAGAGTGTCAGAGAGCTGCTTTGTGCCAAAGGAGAAGGACTCTTCTGAGATCAGTCAGTTCCGCACCATCTCTCTGCTGAGTGTATAAGCCAAGATCTTTTTCTCAGTCTAGGCGAGAAGAATAACTAACTACATGACAGCAAATTGAAATATAGCCGAAATAGGAAAAGGTAGTTGCTGCTGAGTTTTTTCTTCTAAAAGATCATTTTTGGTTTACATATTTAAGGTTGATTTTAATTTGATCAGAAATGATTATACTGACTCTAAAACAATCTTCTTTTAGTGAAAGCAAACCAGGCCGTATATTATCACTCTCATTGGACATTTTCCCATAGATAAAGTCATGTCAAGAAAGTCAGTCTGTCAGCAAGCATTTTCTTCATTGCAAGATACAGAAAGGAATCTAAATGCTTTTAAAAGAAAAGAAAAATAATCAATCACTTTACTGATTGCTGCCTCCAGGCGGTTTCTACGGTGGCCGGGAAGTGCAAACCAACAATACAAAATCTGAAACACTTTTACAAATCTTGAAACAACTTT
>NW_015151486.1:240039-243873 GCF_000732505.1 Cyprinodon variegatus | reverse complement strand
TTTAATGAGGGTCTCTCGTACGCTGTAATCGTAGACATGATGTCATGTTTACATGGTGTACACATCAGCTTGAGGTCTCTGAAAAGCAAACTGAATGATGCCGGTCTTGTGCGAAATTCTGTTTCCCTGTGAAAATCTGTTCCCCCTGTGTCAGGAGCGTGCATTGCAGACAGAGAGGCGGATCTGACCATTTTCAAGGCGCTCCTGATCATTTTTCGGTGAAAACAGCTCGTGTCAACTTTGTAACATACAGTTTAATCGGTTGCTATTTTTACAAATTTGTAAAGTAAATACATTAACGAGGTCTTCTTAAGCTGTTTTGTGTTGCTTTTTTAAATGCGAAGAGAATCGGTATTTCTCCAACTTTTGTCCCTTCAGCCTGACAGAAATAAACGTCAGTCACCAAACAGATTTCCAACATGTAGTGTATTTTTTATTTTTCATTGCTGTTATAAGAGGATGGAAACTGGCTGATGGCAGGGCACACAAATTAGAATTTCTGGTTAATCCCCTTCTAATGTAAAATCTGAAATATTACTGAATTAAGGAAATTTCTAGTATAACATATCACACATATCAATTTTAGAGAAATTGAAAACAGTTGCTCTTTATTTCCCAAAGATGTGGGAGGAGGAGAGGCGAGAATGGATGATTCAGTTGACTGAAATAATCTGTTCCCCTCCATAACGTGGGAAGAACTCTTCCAGGTCTGAATTCCACAACGAGTGGCTCCGTTCAGGGAGTCCATGTTTAAAGGGCAGTTTAAGGAAGAGTTTCAATGTTTCAAATGAATAATAATAATAGAAATAATAATATAAAGTTGTTCATCTTTACCATATAAAAGAAGAAGCCTTTTCAGGAGAGGAATGTCGTCTCGTCAGTCGCCCCACTTCATCCTTCAGTCACTTTAAGTCACCTTTCCCCTCTCGTCACATACTTTTCTCGTTACCATATCTTTGCTTTTCTCATCAACATACTTTTGCCTTTTTCACAACATACTTTTCACAACATACTTTTGGGTTTTTTTGTAATTTAATTTAAGGTCAATTCCTCCATTTTACAAGTTTTTTTCAGTTTTAAACTTTTATTTTCACCTTACTTCATGCCCTACTTACTTTTTTCTATAATAATTTAATAGTTTTTTTTAGCTATGAGTTATTAATTTTCTCTAAAAATTCTAGAGTTTTGTTTCTTTAAAAGCACCATTGAAATTAAAATTAATTATCATTACTTAGTATAGTGTATGTTTAATATCTAATACATTGAAAATATGTTTAGTATCAGGTTTAAACACTGCCTTTTTGACTTCTTATTTTAACCCATTTCTCTCTGGAGCTAAGAGTTTCTTTGAAATCTCCTCTCATCCATCCATCATTTTAAACTGTTTTTCGTTTGTTGTTGTTTTTTTTGTTTTTTTGCTTGTTTTTTTTATTTTTCAAAATCTGTAAATCTTCTTACCTTACCTTCTTTTTAGCCTTTAACTTCTCATCATATTGGTTTATCTTATCTTCAACATTTTTCTATTGCAACATTAAATCAAAAAATTTCTTCTTGGGCAGTTGACAATTTCCTGGAACCTTGCCTTTGTTCTACTGCCCAAAAACTGCAAAACCTTTCCCATTATCTACAGGTACTTTAACTCTGCCTGATACACACCATTCCTCTGGTGCCGACCTGGATAACCGGGGGGATCCCACTCTAGATTACCGACGTCTCAGTAAAATTAAGTACCTTTTGGTGGCACCTACAACCTTCCTCTCAGTGCTTAGAGAGAGCCTCAGGTTCCTATGCGAGGTCTTTTGGTTCACAGGTGGAAAAAAACCTGAATTGCCTTTCGTCTCCCCAAAAAGAAAAGTTAGCTTTTATTTTGTATGTATATTCTTTAGTATTATACTAATGGTAATGCTTTTGAAATTATTAATCTTTAGTTTAGTTATATATTTATTTAGTTTTTATTGATTACATTTATTTATTTGATTATTTTATGGAGAAGAAGAGTACTTTGTTTGAACTAATTTTCCAGTATTTGATTTCTAATTATCTTTAAATCTGTAAACAACCTGTTGTTTTGTAATTTAGTTTTTGAAATTTAATTTAAACTGTGTCGACAAAAGATTAATCTCACCGTCTCAAAAAATGGTTTCGTTTTGATCCTCTTGTTGCCTTGCGGGGCCTTGGTTGCCGGAGTTCTTCCTTCCTTTACCTTTTTACGGGGTGTTTTGGGTGTGGGAGTGTTTTTTCTCGGTGTGGCCTGTGACTTTTGTGACTCTCTGTGTTCTGAGAAAATCTGTGTGGGGGAGTCTTGTTTTTTGACCGCGCCATTTTGGTGTGGGAAAATGTATTCAACTATTCATCCTAGTTAAATAAATGGAGATGGATGGATTTCACTCAGTCGGCACATTTATTTATATCTATGCAAAGAGAGAACAGTCATCATGAAGCCCTTATGGCACAGCATTCTGCTCTGTTCTGCTAGAGCAAGGTTCGTCCCCCCTTACTTAGAACACTGCAAAAGTAATCAAAGTCAAAACAAATTACACACACTTTGGTTAACAGTAAAGTGCTATTAATAAACCTTGAGAAAGAATCTAGTTTGTTATGGGAAGAAGCTATGCCTGGTCTACAGACACCATCCTGCAGAGAATTGTGTGGCCTTGAGAGAGAAACAGACTGAGTGAAAACTTTTTATAGTGAGTAGATAGGATAAATTAATATATAATTAAAAAGAGAGATAAAAATTTTCCGACAACAACATTTTCCAGAACAAAATATTTGAATCAAATTCATTGGAACAATTGAGAAAATCAAGGCCCCTTCAGATCATCATGTTAAATAAATTCTGCTAATTCCAAGTTAATTATGTTATCTTTGTTAGAGTAGAGCCCTAGCTTGCTCTACCGGCCAGCAATTATTGCCAATATCTATTTTTGAAGTGTAAATAAAGTACTTTTGTTTGTCAACAAGGATTTCTCTTGATTAGTTTATGTTCAAAGGTATATTTTAAACCTGTGAATTTCTGTTAAATATTAAAAAGCAAAAAGTCTTGTGTACTGCATTTAATAAAGGTTCTTCTTTTTGTTGTCCACCCCTCACTACCTCCATGTTTACCCCCCCCACCCCCCACCCCCCCAAAAAAAAAGTTCAACCTGGAGAGACACACATACAAAAGCTGCAATTATAAAAGATTTATTAAATTTAATTACATTTATTTATACATATAACTTGGACATATTGGTCCACAACTTTCTAAGGAAAATCAGATGATTGCATTGACTTGTTGACTATACAAGCCTTAGCGCTGAGCATGCATGTAGCGACAGTGGAGATGAAAACCCCCTTTTAAACAGGAAGAAACCTCCAGCAGAACCAGGCTCAACTGGGGTTCAAGGAGACAAAAGCAGAGATACAGAAAGAAGCAGAAACACAAAAGGCAACTCTAAAATGTGGCCCATTACAGGAAACACACCAGCCAGCTCCCATGTTAGAGGATGAAGAGAGCACATCCAGACAGTCACAGTCAGAGAAAAAGGATTAAATTGAAAAATAAACCGAGCTCAAAAATCTATAAACAAAGGTGTTGATGGCAGCAGCACAGCTAATATTTCTCCTCAGGATGGTATCACAGCCAACAGGAGCAGACCGGATGAAGCTACTATGAGAAAAAGAAGAGAGAATAATGTTAGAGATTGAACTAACAAATACTGCAGAGTGGGAGAATAGAGATAGAATGAAGCAGCATGAGGAAAAAGGGGTCCCTATGTCCTCCAGCAGTCTAAGCCTATAACAGCATAACTATAGACAGTGTTGGGCAAGCTACTTGTCCAGTGTAGTGAG
>NW_015151486.1:236684-239172 GCF_000732505.1 Cyprinodon variegatus | reverse complement strand
TGAATGTCCAGCGAATAACTGAGCCATTCTAACTACAAGCTTTATCAAAAAGGAATGTTTTAAGCCTATTCTTAGAAATAGACAGGGTGTCTGCCTCACAAACTAAAACTGGTAGTGACGCTAGGCCAGGAGCTAAATGACCAGGATCTTGAAAGATGAATGGCTTCAGAAGAGGTGTGCTTAAGCTTCATTTGATGAAAGCAGTTTGCTATTAATTGTAAAAAGAGGGTGTAGCTTTAAAGTCTACCTGGGCAGAAAATAAACAAACAACAAACGATCTTTCTTTTATGCAATCATCTAATCCGCAAAAAACGTAAACCAAAATACAATAATTTTAGTGTCCTGAAATACCTTCATCAGAAGAAACATTGTTTCAACAGAAATGGCAGTCCACTCCTACTTTATATTATCTGAGCTATAACTTCTTTTTTTTAATGTTTTTAAATATACTGTAAATGTTTATTTTGACAAAAAATTAGTTTAAAACAAATTTTATATATTTAGGAATTATTAAAACCTAATATTTATTAAA
This sequence comes from Cyprinodon variegatus, assembly GCF_000732505.1. Taxonomy (NCBI): domain Eukaryota; kingdom Metazoa; phylum Chordata; class Actinopteri; order Cyprinodontiformes; family Cyprinodontidae; genus Cyprinodon; species Cyprinodon variegatus. Next base: position 238,640 of record NW_015151486.1, on the reverse strand, counting down.
CTAACTGAAGTTCCTAATAGTTAAGATTAGATTATATTGTTCTTATGCAATCAAAACCTGGCGTGTATGCTGGTGAACATTCTCAGTCATCAAGGTCATAGTCATTCCAAAACAGGAAATAAAAATAATCCACTGGACTCTATTTCCTTCAAACTTGGAAAGAGAGTCCAGTGGATTGTTTTGATTTTCATTTTTTGGGAACCAGGTATCACTTCATAATGAAGCTGATCTTGATCTTGAACACTTCAGTACCTGTTTTACTCTAACAGTACATTATTGTAATCCCCTGATGTGTTTCTCTCAGCACATAACGACCATTTAATAGAGGATTGTTACTGGAAAAAAAGTCAAACTGTATAACAGGAAATTGAAAAATTGCTTCTTCTTTCAAGCAGCATTTATTCATCCTTGCAAGGATGAATAGCATACAGCCTTGCCAATGTTCCTGCCTGTTCTGGTCTAGGCGATGTTTTTCTAACTTTAAGCCTGCAAAGAGCTGTGAAGTTTTCCACTTACAATCTAAACAGTAAGTTGTAAGTTACTGACTTAAACTATGAGTCAATTCAAACAAGGATTAACATGGTCTGTACTCTGTTAGACTTTAGAAAAATCACAACAATTTACAAATATATATTGAGCATTAAAAACACCTAAGCTTAGGTTCTGTGTAAACACATTGGTTTTCAAATGTCTTTCATGACCATCAATATTTTTTTTATCATTTTTGTCTCCAAAGTTTCCCGTTACTCATGTAGCTACATTTTCACTTCTTTAGTATTTCTCATAGATTTCGCTTTTTCAATAGTTTCTCAAGACTAAATGTCATTTCATAAATGGTCCAATTCTATGTGAACATAAACTTGCTGCATGTGTCACATTTGACAGAGCCTGGGACCAAACCCCCCTTCAAAACCCACATTCAGTTATATGAATGAGAATCATTTATGTGATATTATTTTTCATAAAAATGTAAATTGAAGAAGCGTTAAGAATGTATACCAACTAGCAGGAGACCCCCTTGACAAGTTATTTTAGCATGTCCAATTTGCATCTAAAGTAGGGTTGCCTACTCCCTGAAAAAAAAGGACACCTCATGTGCGTGCCAGCTGATCCGACTGCATTTACCCCACCTGGCGTGGTGATTTTTTTTACTCCCCCCTTTGTGTGTGAAATTATTTTTTTAACTATTTGACTCAAATCTTAATTCAATTAGATGCATATTTGCAGTGTGGTTTATATTCATGAATACAGACTTTTTCCACTCAAGTATTTGTTTTTTCCCCATTCCTCCCTATATTTCTGCATCCTTGTTTTTTTTGGAGGAGGATCATGCTATGTGAAGGTGCACTGCCCCCATAGCAGCTTCAGCATTTAAATTACTCTATTCGTCCCCCACACTGCTTTGTTGTGTCCCGCTATCTTCTCCATGAGCAACAAGTGGCCCGACCAATGGAATGAGGGTATTCTGGATCGTAACAAATATGTTTTTAGCTCATTGGTCACAGCAGGACAGGGCCTGGGAATAAGTTTACCATAAGTTTTGTATCTAACGTTTCCTTGTTCTACATTTTCCATTTTTTTTACTGACTTTTTTTTTTTACTCTCTCAGTAATATGGGACAAAGTGTGCTCCTTTTCCACAAAATACTGGACAGGTACTGCTATTTCTAAATTGGAACAATTCTGTTTTTCAAAGGACAGTTGGCAATCCTAATCCAAAACCACCCAAAGCTCAGCCTGCATACCCCTCAAAGCAGAGAAAAAAAATAAAGAAAACTCACCTCCTTCAACTGGCTGCAGATGCAGTCCTGCAAGACAGAGTGCTGGAGAACATAAAGCAGACGAAAAACTGCACCAGCTCTCACAACTCCAGTGTGAAGTATATTCAGGGTAGTTCATCCAACAATGAAGAACATCCTCAGGAAAAACTGAAAAACATGGTCTTAGATTAAGATGT
>NW_015151486.1:233401-234969 GCF_000732505.1 Cyprinodon variegatus | reverse complement strand
GCTCAACAGGTTATATTTTCAAACCTTTCCCAAACAATAATTCTTTGGTTTTGATCCATTAAGAGCTTTTATCACACGTGGGACATTTTCCCCCTCATCTCCGTCACCAATCCCAACTTTAGACTGCACATAGTAGACGTTCCATCTGTTGTTAGTGCAACAAGTCAAACCCAAGGCGGTCACATTTGATTTACACATCTGGCAAAGCCTTCTCTATAATTGTGCCAAAAATGTATAGTAACCTCAAACTCTCCCCTGCTCTCATTCACAGTAGTTGAGTATACTACAAAATTATTCCCTTTCCCACAAGCTTTTGTTGGAGTTTGGCAGTGTGCTGACGTACACATAAGCGTCAGCATTTAAATTACTCCATTCGTCCCCGACACTGCTCTGTTGTTTCCAGCTATCTTCTCCATGAGCAAAAATTGGCTTGACCAATGGAATGAGGGTATTCTGGATCACAACAGATATGTGTTTTTAGCTCATTGGTCACAGCAGGACAGGGCCCGGGAACAAGTTTACCATAAGTTTTGTATCTAACGTGCCCTTGTTCTACATCTTGCATTTGCTTTTTACTGACTATTTTTTTACTCTCTCAGTAATATGAGACAGAGTGTGTTCCTTTTCCACCGAATACGGGACAGGTACTGCTATTTTTAAATATGAAACAATTCTGTTTTTCAAACGACAGTTGGCAATCCTAATCCAAAACCACCCAAAGCTCAGCCTGCATACCCCTCAAAGCAGAGAAGAAAAATAAAGAAAACTCACCTCCTTCAACTGGCTGCAGATGCAGTCCTGCAAGACAGAGTGCTGGAGAACATAAAGCAGAAGAAAAACTGCACCGGCTCTCACAACTCCAGTGTGAAATATATTCAGGTTAGTTTATCCAACAATGAAGCACATCCTCAGGAAAAACTGAAAAACATGGTCTTAGATTAAGATGTAAATACTTTGTAACATACAAAAGATACAGATACAGAAAAGACAAGATGTAAGATACAGAGCGGTGTACCAATCCTAGAAAATAAAAGCAGATGGAAGATTTCCCAAAGAAGAAGGGCTACATCTCCTTATAGAGCTTCAGAGAAAACACACACACACTTTCCCATATATGGATCCTCTGCCTGCAGCTCCAGACTGTTCTTTAGGACTTTTCGGACACGTTTAGTCTAAAGATCTTAGCTTCCTTTAAAACCTAAAGATTAGAGTATAATCAGATCCCACACACTCAAACAAACACCCATAGATGTTTGGATCTGAGGGTTTATAGATACACAGCTCTATTTCTACACCATTTATTGCTACCTAAAGCCGGGCATACACTGTGATATTTTCAATTTTTTCATGCAGCTACAGCTCACACTGTACGATGAAACCGCAGGGTTTCCGTAAGCCAAACGAGTAGAAGAGGAATATGAAGCACACTAGAGTGAAATGTGCTGCCTTGGCAATTTGTTCAATTTTGTGTGCTGAAAGCCCTAAAAATAAAAGGCGATGACATATTTGAAAAAAAGACATGGCTGAACAAACTTGGCTACTATAGTCTGTCAATTTTACAGAAAGAT
>NW_015151486.1:231517-232883 GCF_000732505.1 Cyprinodon variegatus | reverse complement strand
TGCATTCTTACAACATATCTTCTGGTAATTTGATGAGTGGGAAAAGTGGTTTCAAAGTAAACAGAAACAATTTCTGATAGGGCAACATCTTTTACAGAAACATTAGATATATTTAGACCGGGTTCAAAATGTGTCCACAATTGTGTATTGGCTGTTTAACATGTCAAGTCAAACCAAAACTTTTAAGTATATCACACAGTTAATTTGCACATCTGTCTACAGGGTTGCCAACATGTACTTTAAAGTCCCTCACAAGAATTAATAGTCATGTTCAATGGTGTCTTTGCTTATCCATCAAATTTTTGTGTGATGGGGCAGGACATGGTATTCTGAACCTAACTATTCCAGATAAGCCTTGAACTGCCAATGATTTAAACCCCTGGCATGGATTAAATAAACTCTTCACTTTATGGTGCTCAACAGGTTATATTTTCAAACCTTTCCCAAACAATAATTCTATGGTTTTGATCCATTAAGAGCTTTTATCACACGTGGGTTATTTTCCCCTTCATCTCCGTCACCAATCCCGACTTTAGACTGCACACAGTAGACTTTCCATCTGTTGTTAGTGCAACAAGCCAAACCCACATCTGGCAAATCCTTCTCTATAATTGTGCCAAAAATGTATTTTGACCTCAAAGTCTCCCCTGCTCTCATTCACAGTAGTTGAGTATACTACAAAATTATTCCCTTTCCCACAACTTTTTCTTGGAGTTTGGCAGTGTGCTGACGTACACATCCTGCAGTAATGTTTCAAATAATTCTACATCTGTGAAGAGTTGATCTTTGCTTTCAAAATAAAACGGACCTTAAGTGTGAACAGCTACAGTAAAGTGTGACAGCTTCCTAGCTTTGTGGTTTAACTTTCATAAACATCACCTCTTATATAACCAGTTTTAATTTTAGTAATTTATTTATTTTTAATTCTTGTAACTTCTGGAGAACTTTTATCATGTCCAGAGGTTTGTATTGGTTGTGGTGCCACAACGGGCCAGTTCTTACAGTAATTACTAGTGGTAGGACTCGACTTAAAATAGAAATCTATTTTGCTTACAATGTCTGTTATTAATTGATCAATTGCCATTAATCTAATTTTAATTAAAAAGTATCAACAAATAAAAACGTTTTAAATAAAAAAATTTTAAATGAACCCTTTTTGCTCCTCATTAATGAATGAGATCACAGTAGCAGAAATAATTGTTGTTCTTTTGTCCATTTGTTAGGTTATGTAACTATTAGATTGGTCGAAAGTTAAAATATTTAGATTTTTTTTTAAACAACTGATGTTTCATACAGCTACTTTGAAAAACTTCTGTAGAAGTGTCAACAGTCCATGATCATTCATAATTACACACTTACTTAAACT
>NW_015151486.1:224723-228207 GCF_000732505.1 Cyprinodon variegatus | reverse complement strand
AAAATGATACATTCTCTCAGTTTAAACTTTTGATCTGCGATTTGTGTTCTATTGTGAATAAAATATTTGTTTTTGACACCTCCACATCATTGCTTTCAGTTTTTATGTACAATTTGTTTCGTGTCCCAACTTTTTTGGAATCCTGTTTGTAACTGTATGTTCTCTCTTTCATCTTCTGACATGGGAACTTGCTTGGAGCTTATCTGCCTTGCTGTGTGTTTTCTGTGATGTTGATTGACAGTAGCCTTTTGTATCTCTGCTTCTTTCTGTATGTTTGCCTGCTGAGCCTGGTCTCGTTTCAGTCAATGGAATGCAATCATTTTGTTTTCCATAAAATTTTTAACCAATGTGACTCTAGGATCTGGTTGATTTGTCTTTGTAAAGTGCCTTGAGATGATACATGTTGTGTATTGGTCGTGTTGAAAACCGATCTTTTTTTTTTTTCTTTTCTTTTTTTTTCTTTTTTTTTTTTACAGTGTCCTGTGGAAATTGTCTTGATGCCAAAAAAAGCCCAAGAGATTTTACTTTCACAAGTGGAGCAGCACAGCTATCGCCTTAGTGTTCCACTTGATTTATGCATATAAATAGCTTTATCATAATTCATGCAGGGAGTATTACAGATGATATGGACACTGAAATTAAAACAGAACAGTAAAGGAAAAACAGAAAAAAATGAGAAAAGATTAAAGAAAGAGGAGATAAAAGGGAGACAATAATAAAAGATCTTAAGTCTGCTTCATCACCTGCAGAGAGATGTAAAAAGAACAGTACAACCAACAGACATGGTACAAGACATACAATAAAGTAACACCTTAAAGGGGAACGCCGTTTTTTTTACATTTGGCCCTTGATTTTACGTAATTACATCATGTTCTACTCACCCATATAATTCTTGTGTCAGTTGGAGCTGTTCTGAAGATATTCCGTTTTGTTATATCCAAGTAACGTCTTCCTATGGGCGATCGACTTGAAGGCACAAACTGAACTGTTCATAATTTATTCTTTATGGTATGCCGGCATTAATAACCTAGGCATCCAGACATCTGCGGTTATATTTTTTATATTTATATGTTTTAAAAACAAAACGGCGCATGTATCCTTTAATACTATCGCTGAAGTATAAGTAGTATTATTCAGTCTGACATGTACGTATACTGTGGTAGCTGAAGATCAGAATATGGGCTATGGAAGTGAATCTCTAAGTACCTGGAGCCAAGCACCTGTAGTTGTCTGTGAAATTGCATTTGTGCATGTAAAGTTCCTCCAAAGGAGAAATGCTCAACAGTGGTTTTGAAGAGCCGAAGAGGCGCACCCTGGCCAACGCACCCTAAGGACCCCCAGACCTACCCTGGACCCACCCAGCTACCAGGCCAGTTACCCACGTCCGCCACCGCAGAACCCTCCCAAGAGCACTGCAAGAGGCCACTGTAGGACACCCTGGGGCATCCCAAGCCCATCCCTGATGGGGGCAACAGACTCCGGGGTCAGATCTGCCAGGCACCCCCAGAGCCCCCAGGACCCATGGACCCCCGAACCAGCCCCCGCGCCCCGCAGGTCATGTTTTTTTTATTTTGCTCCATAAATAAATATATGTATATGAATATATATATATATATGATTATGTCTTCTACCTCCTGTTCCTGGCTCCTGTCCCTTTACTTTTTGTGAGTCAACAACTATCCAGGCTAGGAAAGAAGCTCCAGTCTGCTAGGCTGAATCCAAGCACCCTTCAGCCTTACGTACGTCATTGCATGAAAGACATGCAAGTAAATGTTGGTCAAATTGGGGCTACAGGCTTCAGGAAAGAACTACAAACAACAAAGTTACATAAATGCAGCCAATAGCTGGAGCTCTCTGTCTTAAAACCAAAAGCACATGGATGAAGACATTTGCAGGTGTCTCACACAACACATCTTGCACAAAATTTTTAATTTCTTTTTACTCTGTAAGGGGGGCTGCACCCATAACATCTGTCACTCAAAGGACTGAGGGCATCCGTATAATTAGTGCCAGCACTATTCGGTTAATGCATATTATGGCATCAGCAGAGACAACTCTGCCATGCCTTAAGTGCCCTTACCGATCTGAAGAATTCTGATCAAGTCTACTTCTCTAAAGATTCATGCGTCAGGATCTGGGATAGTTGTGCTTGCAGTGTTGTTTGGGGTGTTATTGCTAGACGTTCCCAACAGTGTTGTTTTCGTCAACAATGAGGATGAGAATAACGAACACTAATGAGCTAAAAATGGATCTTTGATGACTAAAACATAAAGAGTCATAGGTTTGAGTTTAAGTCAACGAGATGAGACTAAATAAAAAATAGCGGGTCATCAGTTAGAAGTTTAAACTGCTGCTTCTTCATTGATCCTGTTACCCACCAGTTGTGCAGCGCTACACATGCTGCAGGAGCACAGATGGATCATGGCAGCAGCAGTTGCAGGGTCTGAGAAAATAACCCGAATTGGTCCCGTACTGCATGTTGAACTCTGACAAACTCGGTAAAAGTAAGAATTAACCTGGCTCGAGTTAAAGGCAAATGATGAACATCACTGACGATGAATTCTTTCAGTGTCTCTATCACTCATCAATCTAATTAATTAATCAGAGTCTCGTGTGGTCTCCTCCACAGCTGCTTAGGTCTCCATGCAGTCTCATGGCAGATAGATGCTGAATCCATGTGGTAGTTCTCATGGAGTGTTCTCATCACAGTTCAGCAATCCATTCCTCCAAGATCCTCCAACACACAAAGAGTGCTATTAATGTTTTTATCAGAATAAGCAGCGTCTTTAATGAGTAATTCTTTATTTACTCAAAATCGAAGGGCAGTCACAACCAAATATTCTTATCCACAATTACTTTCACTTAAATCATCCTTAAATTCAGTACATTTAAATTATCTGTAGACTGTCTGTTTATTCAGCAGATTGTTTCAGAGTCTACAAAAAAAAAATACACTCAAAATTACTTATATAATCTTATTCAAGGAACCTGTAAACATTTAGAAAGCATTTAACCCTGTTTTACACTGCACTATTTGATTCATGGATTACCTAAAGAAAATTTTAAAGCTCTCTTTACATCACATTTTTAGTTAACTCAATTTCAATTCAGTTTATTTATATAGCGCCAAATTCACAACACATGTCATCCCAAGGCACTTTACAGTTCACCAGATCATACAGTCAAATTGATACAAAGTTTTCTATCTAAGGAGAACCATTTGATTGCATTGACTCATTGACTCAAATACAATCCCTCACACTAAGCATGCTTGTAGCGACAGTGGAGAGGAAAAACTCCCTCTTACAGGAAGAAACCTCCAGCAGAGCCAGGCTCAGTGTGAGCGGCCATCTGCCGAGGCCGACTGGGGTTCAAGGGGACAGAAGCAGAGATACAAAAAGCAGCTGTAAAAACCGGCCCCGTCCAGGAAACACACAGCCAGGCAGACGAGCTCCAAGGCAGCTCCCATGCCAGAGGACGAAGA
>NW_015151486.1:215352-224673 GCF_000732505.1 Cyprinodon variegatus | reverse complement strand
TGTTCTCTCTTTCATCTTCTGACATGGGAACTTGCTTGGAGCTTATCTGCCTTGCTGTGTGTTTTCTGTGATGTTGATTGACAGTAGCCTTTTGTATCTCTGCTTCTTTCTGTATGTTTGCCTGCTGAGCCTGGTCTCGTTTCAGTCAATGGAATGCAATCATTTTGTTTTCCATAAAATTTTTAACCAATGTGACTCTAGGATCTGGTTGATTTGTCTTTGTAAAGTGCCTTGAGATGATACATGTTGTGTATTGGTCGTGTTGAAAACCGATCTTTTTTTTTTTTCTTTTCTTTTTTTTTCTTTTTTTTTTTTACAGTGTCCTGTGGAAATTGTCTTGATGCCAAAAAAAGCCCAAGAGATTTTACTTTCACAAGTGGAGCAGCACAGCTATCGCCTTAGTGTTCCACTTGATTTATGCATATAAATAGCTTTATCATAATTCATGCAGGGAGTATTACAGATGATATGGACACTGAAATTAAAACAGAACAGTAAAGGAAAAACAGAAAAAAATGAGAAAAGATTAAAGAAAGAGGAGATAAAAGGGAGACAATAATAAAAGATCTTAAGTCTGCTTCATCACCTGCAGAGAGATGTAAAAAGAACAGTACAACCAACAGACATGGTACAAGACATACAATAAAGTAACACCTTAAAGGGGAACGCCGTTTTTTTTACATTTGGCCCTTGATTTTACGTAATTACATCATGTTCTACTCACCCATATAATTCTTGTGTCAGTTGGAGCTGTTCTGAAGATATTCCGTTTTGTTATATCCAAGTAACGTCTTCCTATGGGCGATCGACTTGAAGGCACAAACTGAACTGTTCATAATTTATTCTTTATGGTATGCCGGCATTAATAACCTAGGCAAATCACTGTCCCCCAGACATCCGTGGTTATATTTTGTATATTTATATGTTTTAAAAACTGAAGCTGAAGTATAAGTAGTATTATTCAGTCTGACATGTACGTATACTGTAGTAGCTGAAAATCAGAATATGGGCTATGGAAGTAAATCTCTATGTACCTGGAGCCAAGCACCTGTAGTTGTCTGTGAAATTGCATTTGTGCATGTAAAGTTCATCCAAAGGAGAAATGCTCAACAGCGGTTTTGAAGAGCCGAAGAGGCGCCCCCTCCCCCTCCAGAACACTGAGGCAAGCACCAGAGGACTCAAAGCTCCAGATGCCCAAAGGGACCACAAGAGTAAAGGCACCCAAGAGGGGCAACCCACGAAATCCAACCCCCCACCGAAGGAGGAAGAGAGACAACCCAGAGGAAGTCTACCAGCCACCGCAATGTCGGAGCCCCCGGGAGCCCCAGGGATGAGTCCGCGGGCTCTGCCGGCAGGCAGCCACCCCGAAGAGGATCCGGCCATGGGCCCCAGGGACCCAAGGCCCCAGGGGCGCCCCACCCCCCAGGGGGAGCCCCAGTCAGGCCCCGGTGGGCCAGGCCCCGTGGGGCAGCCGCCAGGAATAAGGCAGTACGCACCCGGGCATCCACCCCCAAACACCGGTGAAACCAGGCGCCAACAGGCCCCGAGACCCCACAGCACACCAGTGGCCCCGGCAGGGCTGGACAGCCACTCGTACACTGACCCAGACCCCAACCAGCATACCCCACAGAACCCGAACCCACTGTGCCGGGGCACCCGCCCGTGGACAACACACCCTAAGGACCCCCAGACCTACCCTGGACCCACACAGCGGCAGCCCAGCTACCAGGCCAGTAACCCACGTCCGCCACCACGGAACCCTCCAAAGAGCAGGACACCCTGGGGCATCCCAGGCCCATCCCTGATGGAGGCAACAGACTCCGGGGTTAGTTCCGCCGGGCACCTCTAGAGCCCCCAGGAGCCATGGACCCCCAAACCAGCTCCCGCGCCCCGCAGGTCATGTTTTTTATTTTGCTCCATATATATATATATATATATATATATATATATATATATATATATATATATATATATATATATATATATATATGTATATGATTACGTCTCCTACCTCCTGTCCCTTTACCTTTTGTGAGTCAACAACTATCCAGGCTAGGAATGGAAGCAGCACAGCTGATGTTTCTTTCCAGGATGACATCACAGCCAAACAGGAACAGACGAGGCAAAGCTACTCTGAGGAAAAGCAGAGAGAGCAGTAGGTTAGAGATTGAACTAACAGATTCTGCAGAATAGGAGAACAGAGAGAGAATGAAGCAGAATGATGAAAAAGGGGTCCCTATGTCCTCCAAAAGTCTAAGCCTATAGCAGCATAACTATAGAGATAGCTCAGGATAACCTGAGCCACTCTAACTATAAGCTTTATCAAAAAGGAAAGTTTTAAGTCTAGCCTTAAAAGTAGACAGGGTGTCTGCCTCAAGGACTAAAACTGGTAGTTGGTTCCACAGGAGAGGAGCCTGATAACTAAAAGATCTGACTCCCATTTTACTATTAGAAATTCTAGGAACCACTAGTAAACCTGCAGATTGAGAGCGAAGTGCTCTGTTAGGAACATAAGGAACAATCAGATCTCTGATATCAGATGGAGCTTGGCCATTTAAGGCTTTATATGTGAGAAGGAGGATTTTAAATTCTATTCTGGATTTAACAGGAAGCCAATGAAGAGAAGCCAGGATAGGAGAGATATGATCTCTCTTTTTAATTGTCATCAGAACTCTGACTGCAGCATTTTGGATCAGCTGAAGGCTTTTAACTACAGTTTGAGGACTTCCTGATAGTAAAGAATTACAATAGTCCAGCCTTGAAGTAACAAATGCATGGACTAGCTTCTCAGCATCACCCCTGGACAGGAGATTTCTAATTTTTCCAATATTCCTCAGATGAAAGAAGGAAATTCTAGAAACCTCTTTGATATGGGATTTAAATGACAGGTCCTGATTAAAAACAACACCAAGATGTTTTACTTAATTATCTGAAATCAGTTTAATCCCATCCTAATGAAATGATTGGCTAATCAGCTTATTTTTCAAAGACTCTGGTCCAAAGATTATAACTTCTATTTTGCTGCATTCAGAAGGAATGTTCTCCCCATTGAAAGCAATTAAATTTCTTTCATCTCTAGGAATAAACAGTGGTGCAGATCCCTCCCCTTAAAACTCATCCTTCAGCATCCTTCCCCTGTGTGTCCATCGAATTCTCAACCATGTGCGTGGGTGTGTTAGTGAGTAAATGTGTGTGTGTTTATCTATGTGAGTGGATCTGTATGTGGAAAACTGGTCAGGAGCCATCCTGGTGCTGGTCTTGGAAGATAAAGTATCTTGGAGCAGTGATCCGCTCCAACATGCAAAACAGTCCATCAGGTTACCCTCTGTTACCACAGCAGCTTTGAACCATAACAGTCTTGTGTTCCCAAAACTTGGCAATTCACAGTTCCTGAAAATGCTGACTTCGACTGCACCTCCTCTATGCAAAGCGAAAATATTCTCCCAAAAAAAAACAAAAAAAAAATGCTCCGATGAAGAAAAACAACAAAACAAAAAAAAGAAAAGAAACAACAAAAAATGAAAAACAAATCTGTTCTAACACCCAGAACCAGTCAATATTTTTTTCCATATTTGGACCCCTGACCTGTTTCAAAAATGTGCAGGAAACATAATCTCCTCTTATATGTTTTATCTTAAGTGTGCAGTTCCATCTAATGTATTAATTGCAGCTGCAGGTTAAGTAACTTCAGGTGTTCTCATTTCTTTGTGCATGAAATGTATGGTTACCCATCCCCCAAATATAGTATCCCCAAACTGTATACATTTAAAGATAGCTCCCATCATGGCGGGGCTGATATTAACTCATTAAGTCTTCATCAGTATTGCTTATATTGAAAGATGTCATCATTTGCTTTAAACATTTGCTCAGAAAATTTTCTAATTTATCCTAAAGTGCGTTTTGTTGTTGCTACTTTACTATTCCCAAATGTTGAAGTTTGAACTTTCTGTCCCTTTAATAGTCTGCTAATTAAAACTGACCAACCTATTTATTAAAAACCCAGTCCACTCTATAACATAGTAAAACATCTCTAAATCCTCTTTTTATTCCTTTATTTAAGATTAGCTAACCCCAGATGATATGGAGAATATTAAGTAGACTGTTTCAACCTGTCAATAAAGTTATTCCTATAATAAAACTCTATGTTGATGCCATCACTATTGATATTTTTAACTAAAAATTCCCAACTACTCCAGTGTTGTTTAGAAAGGTATTACATCTACCTGTTGATCCCCGTAAACTATATACATTATTCATGGATCTGTATTAATCAACCTGTTTTAAATTAGTTGCTCATAATTTTTCATTGTGAATAAGAACTCTGGTGTGTCAGTTCACTTTTTTTTTTCATCAGTCTTGTCAGAGGATCCCATGTCCTTCCATCACCCCATCACTGCCAGTGGCCTGTTCTCATCCCAAGCAGTGTGCATTCAGTCACTTCCTTAATGGTGTAAAATTAGTCTCTGTTTCCCCTTTAGTGTAATCCTTTCTGTGACTCAAGAAAGAAAGTGTCCAATGTCTCTCCAAACAAAAAGTCCATTGTTCATTGTGAAACAATTCAATCCTTAGTGTAGTCAGCGCTATTCAAACAAAATTAACATAAATGCCACGTCTTTTTTTTTTTCTTCTAAAGGCTAAGATGTTAGTAAACAAACAAAAAAAAGGCCAAACATACAGACACAAACAACGACAAACATGTAAGGCAACAAAAAACCCCAGTGGTGTTTTTGATTTCTCCAAAAAGCTGTAGGATCATCATGTCATTCCCTTAATGCCTCTGTCAGCATGACCGCTCTTAATGGGTGTCCAATTCCACCCTAACAAAAGTCCTCGAGCTTCAAACCCTCATATCCTTTTTTCCTTCTTGGTTTTTTTCGGACCCCCGGGGGATTTTAACCAAACTCAGAGCTCACCAGAATGGCCTTCAGCCAGGAACAAAACATGTCGCTTACAATCTCTAAACACTTCATTTGTCATGCTGCATTCTAACACCATCTCTCTGCTCTTCTAGTCAATGATTCGGATCCAGTCCAAGTCAGTCCAGTCAGTCAGAACCTATTTAAATTCTCTTATCAAAAAATGTCAACCATCTGAACCTCTCTCTCTCTCTCTCTCTCTCTCTCTCTCTCTCTCTGGCTGCTCTCAGCCAAGTTGTTCATTTTATTTGCCAGGGCTTCTGCACCTGCTGGGAAAATAAGGGTTAATGCACATTTTAAACAAAACACAATGAAGGACGAGACTCTGCCAGCCTGTCCTGGAAGATAACTGTTAACATTTAAGGATTGTTACAAACACAGCCTGAAAAAACAAAAACATATTTAGGCAAAACAACCTCCTGATTCTCCTTAAATGGGCCTCCGAATTATCATGCCTGCTCACTGACAGCCTCACTGTCACTATCTACAAGCATGGAAAAAGTAAATGGCCCCTCAGGTTTGTTACCAAGAAAAAGCTATTTAAACAGTTTATCAGTTAGTTAATAGTTAATCATTTCATCCACAAAAAGTAGTAAAGTTATTAGAATTTAACAAGTCAGGTAAAGAAAGTTAGGACCAGATGAATAGTGAAAAGATAAGTGTTAATAATGATTAGAGATGCAAATGAATCAGTTTGTGCCTAGGCAGTTTCCAAACAGCATTATATACCCCGATAAAAATAAATATGGATAAAAACAGGAGACTGAAAAACCCAGGGTCAGGTCACATTAAAATTGTTTTAACTCTTCAGCCTTGTTTATAAAAGTTTGACCCAGCTAATCAGCTGAGCTCCTGTGGGTATATTGGCCATATGCTAAGAACTGCTATCACTTTGTCCAGTTCCAGGTTGAAGTGTGAGTCATCCTGTTCCTAATCAATCTCTAATGCAATCAAACTACTTTAAAATTAAATGATGTAATTCCCCATCTGGGATTTTAGTTTCCCAAAAAATAAAAGCACCAATTCTGCTTCCCTCTGGATTTAATAAAATAAATCTATAATCTATTAATCTTTAGATTACCAGCTGCACTCCACACCCAAAAAATACCCCACACCTTACAACAGCACCCTGCTCTGGTCTTGTCAGAGCCTGTCATAGGTGGAGCCTCTGTGCAACATGTTTGACAGAATTCCCCTTCTGCTATGTCCCAAGAGCTCCTTCTAAATCCTGTAAAAACGCAAATCATATTAATGTCACATCAATAACTATTCCAGATCATTTCAAAATGCACCATACACATTCGACCTCACATGCATTCAACATTTAGGACAAACAGACAGACATTGGCCACATAAAGTTTTTTTAATCTATCAGTAACAATTTTTTGATCGATCTTCATAGTGGAATTTTCCCAATTTCAACAAAAACATCATAATTTCTTCACCAGTCCGGTCTTAAGACCTCTGCACCAGTGCTTTACAGCCTAATTTTAGGATCCTTGTTAAACTAGATGTGCACATTTATAGAAACCCAATATTTATTTCCTCACGTTAGATATTAAAATAAGTTTTCACTCCCAATGATTTCCATTCCCTTGCCTTAAACCAGAACTACTTACCTAAATTGCCTTTCCACTCCTTACTTTTGCTTCCTTTCTGGTCCCCATCCATCCATCATCATTCATTTCTCTATCAAACTCCCCCTGCATTTTATCTACCGCTGTCTCCCTCTCTTCTTTTTATCCGCTGAACTCAACCTTCCTAATTTATTTTTTGATGTAATCCATTCTCTTTTTTATACAATTGAATAATTAAAGATCCATTTAATTCAGCTTAGAGTATCCTCAATGATCAGTGTTTCATTTATATTCACTTTGCTACAGTTAGCTTGTGTGGTTTAACATATTCAAATATGAGCTCCAGAATCAGTCACTCTAAATGCAGTTTACAATACCATTCTAGTGTAGAAATTGGTAGATGTCTTTAAGTTAAAACTGCTCATATATATCTACATCAGCTCACAGTTTCATCCATCCATCCATTTTCTGACACGCTTGTCCCAATTGGGGTCGCGAGGGGTGCTGGTGCCTATCTCCAGCTGTCAATGGGCGAGAGGCAGGGTACACCCTGGACAGGTCGCCAGTCCATCGCAGGGCAACACAGAGACATACAGGACATACAACCATTCACGCACACACTCACACCTAAGGACAATTTAGAGAAGCCAATCAACCTAACAGTCATGTTTTTTTTGACTGTGGGAGGAAGCCGGAGTACCCGGAGAGAACAGCTCACAGTTTAATAAAAGATATCTTAAACTCACAGGACTTTTCTTTTACTCGTTGTGTTATCGCGCACAACTCATTTTTTCTACTCTGCTTAAGTTCTGGAACCTAATGTACACAGAACTTTATATATCTGTAATCTGAGTTCGCAGAGTCACACCCTGCTAAACATCAGCATGCACACTTTTGTGTTTTGGCCTGATCTTATTGTCATGTTTGTCTTCAGGGATCTAACCCACATGCAGAACACTAAGAGGCTGGGAAAAAGTTCACAAAGTTTATTTGAAAACAGATCACAATAAAGAACAATGGTTCTGGGATAAATCGGGTCCGGGTCTGGTCACGACTGGTTTCACTGCAGAGAGGGACAGATTGGTTAGCAGTCTTTCATTGAACTTGCAGGTTGTGTGTTTGAAGCGGCCCTGAGCCATACAGAGCGTCCCCGATGCAGCAACCCCAGTGAGCAGGCATGACTCCAATCCAGGACAGGGATAAAGATCAGACTTTAGTAGTTCTAGAATCCAGGAGTCCGCAGTCTGGTCAGGGCATCCGATCTGCACAGGAATGGACAGATCCAGGTTCCAGGAATCCTTCAGAGAGTGGAGGCAGGTTCAGAGTCCAGTGTGTCGAGCATATAGCTCAGACAGAAACGCACCTGGAAGGACAGGTTTAGTGTCCTTTGCATCGAGCATCCTGCTCAGATAGAAACGCACCTGGGAGGCAGAACCAACCTTGGTTCAGGCTAACAGAACAGGTAGGGAGAGACAGAGCTAGTGGGTGAGAGGATGCAGAATCAGGAAAACAGAAGCTCTAAGGAAACGCTGAAACGCTCTCATCACTGGTTACGGAATAACTGGCCTGAGGACACTGGCTTGAGAATAAACTCTTCACTGGAACATGAACCTTGGAAATAACTTATGACTAATAATTAACTAATAATTTACCTTATAACTTTTCATTAAATTGTTTTAAAATGTTTCTTAAATTATGTCAACAGTAACACTGTTAATTGAAACTATATATAGACCTGGCAGGCATTTCTATAGTGGAGCAGTGGGTAGCACTGCTGCCTTGCAGCAAGAAGGTTCTGTGTTTGATTCTTGGCCCGGGGTCTTCCTGCATGGAGTTTGCATTTTCTCCCTGAGCACACGAGAATTCTTTCAGGGTACTCCAACTTCCTCCCACAGCTGAGATCTCGCGAGAGCTGTGCGTAAGTAAAATGGCGACATACGTCTAATTCAAAACAAATCCATCCAGGTAAGTAAAAGCCGATAATTGTAAATTAGTCAGGTTTAAACTTTAACAATTGTACCGTATTTTCAGAGCGGAGAAACTGGAAGACGAGACCTTGACGAGCCTGGAGAGCTACCTGGATGAGTGTTTTGACAACATCGTAATGGGGAAGCATAGGATTACCGAATCTTCAGTGAGGCTTTCTACCAAATGATGTCGATCTAGTTCAACCAGTGCTGCTTCTACTTCTACCTTGTCTTCAGACAGGAGCTACAGCGACATTCTGGAATCCATCTACAAATAGCTAACCAGCGTGGAAGCCCGCCTCGCCTTGGTAGAAGACCTTCATAAGGATTTCAAGCCCTGAGAGAGTCACTGGAATACAGCCAAGCACAGCTAGCCTCCGTTACCACCAAGAATGAAGCGGTGAAGGGGGAAGCCATTAAACTCACCTAGGGCATGATCCAGCTGTCTGGCGAAAAATAAGAAGATTAAGTGATCCATTCTGGACATTCAGTCGCGGAGCATGAGAGACAATATTGTCTTCGTAGGAATCCAGGAGAGGCAGGAGGAGGATCCCGAGGTGACAATCCGTGAGTTCCTCCAACAGAAGCTAAAAATCCCAGTGGACCAGGTAAAAAACATCACCTTCCATAGCGTTCACAGGCTCGGAGGTAAAAAGCCTGCCTGATAAAACCCGTCCTAGACCAGTTGTAGCTTAGTTATAGCATTACAAACAAAAAGACCAGGTCAGGAGTCGGGGCAGAGAGCTGAAAGCAACAGATTTCAGCATTAATGACCAGTTTCCAAAGGAAATGCTAGATCATAGGTGGGATGAAATACATTGCTGAAGGCGTCAGAGTGACAGTAGCAGTTGACAAGCTATA
>NW_015151486.1:212802-215075 GCF_000732505.1 Cyprinodon variegatus | reverse complement strand
TTCACCTTTTCTCACTCATTGCACTTTCTTAATTCTCGGTCCCCCTTTATCTTGTTCGTCTGCTTCTTCCCTGTGGTCCACACAATCACAAGCACACGGTTTGATGCTACCTGGGTCTAGGTATAACTATTTATTCAAAGGCATGTACTTTTCAGCTTCTCACTCACACCTATGGTGAATGTAAGTTTTGTGATATGGAATGTGCATGGAGCTGCCACCAGAGAGAAACAGTTTAAGATTTTAAACCAGCTGAAAAGATTAAATGCAGATTTTGTCTTATTGCAAGCAACCCATAAATCAGTAATAATCAACTGTAAGTGATCTTCACTCCCCTGAGTTCCCTGATGTGTTTGCAGCCTGCCATAACTCTAGACAGAGAGGAGTAGCAATTTTAACCCACAAAAACGTCAGTTTTACAATATTAGACAAAATTATTGATCCCAAAGGCAGATTAATCATAATTAAAATATCTAATATCTTCATAACCAAAAGTTATGTATTGTCAGCATATATAGTCCAAATGTTGACGACCGCTTATTCTTCCACAAACTTTTCCTGGCACTTTTAAAGCACGGGGACTGTTCTATATTTATTGGGGGTTGAATACAGAATAGACTGGTTGAATAAACAGGGACAGTTGGCAATCACTAAATGTAGTTAAACAATACATGAGCAATCTTGGTCCTTGCGATGCATGGCGATCTCTTCATCTTAACAGTAAGGAATACATTTTTTTTTCTAATGTCCATCATTGCTACTCTAGTTTGGACTATGTCTTAATCAGCAGTTCGCTGCTGTCTGACGTCTGGAATGCTGTAATCCATCCTATTGCTGTCATTCTATTGCTTGGCAATTTGTGCAATTTTGTGCTGAAAGAAAAGCGACGACATATTTAGAAAAAAGACATGGCTGAGCAAACGTGGCTACTACGGTTTGTCAATTTTACAGACAGAACTGCGTTTCACTCATTGCATCCCTGCCATGCTGCTGTGTTTACATCTGAGAGGGGAAAAAAAAAAGGGAAGAATCCTTGTTTGCTGCAACCCATTCATCAAGTATGAGGTCAAGTTTTGTATTGATTAAAAAGAATCACAGGGGGAACGTAACCATTCTTTTTGGGTCCGGTAGTTGTCTGGTAATTCCCAGTGCACTTTAATAGATCGAAACTAACCAGTTTAGTTTCAAAAATCTGTTTTACATTGAAGAAAATCAGCTCTGCTATGTAATGTTTTCAACACCATGTTTCGATTTGGGTGTCTTCTAACTACTGCGCCTTCCTGCGCATTCTCTATAAACTAGATCACTTGCAGCAACATGCAAATGGGAAGATATTCTTTCAATTTTGTCTTTTCTTCAGTAATATTTATAACTATGCATCCTTTTCATTTCACATTATGCACAATTTGGTGTTAATTAATCATATTAAACAATTTTGTTTTTAAATGTGCTAAATAAATGTTATTTACATTTCAAGTGGTTTCATTATTTTCATAAGCCCCTGTATATCGACATGAAGTCCAGTATTATAGTTCTGCACACACTCATTTTCTTCTGTTTCTCTATCAAGTCACTGATTGCAAACAATAATGGGCTTTGGGGGTTGTTGGGGTGACAACTGTTATTTCATGTAGCAAAC
Organism: Cyprinodon variegatus; assembly: GCF_000732505.1. NCBI lineage: Eukaryota > Metazoa > Chordata > Actinopteri > Cyprinodontiformes > Cyprinodontidae > Cyprinodon > Cyprinodon variegatus. The sequence goes on along the minus strand of NW_015151486.1, from coordinate 213,439 downwards.
TGACACAGAAATGCCTCATGCCAAAATAATGGAATACAGTCATTAAAAGGTCAAAGTGGGAAATGGAGGGAAGTATAGCAGGAAATTATAGTTTGGAATACCCTTACTAATCTCCAACACACACCCTGTCACAAAACATTTGTTTTCTTTGCCCTTAAGAGCAGAGAAGAAAAGCTTGTCTTGCAGAATCAGATTTGCAAGCTCCTAGAAGATAATTAAAATCATGCCATTGATAGCATCTCAGTGGCATGTGGCTTTTAACTCAAGCACGTGCATGCGTCATGCTCACATGGTGCCACTGGGAAATAACAAGTAGTACATCAAACAAAATGTTCTACGTGATGTAGTGTAGGGTTCACACAAGTAGAACAAATCTCAGGCTGGCAAGGAGACAATCTGATAGAGAAAGACTGAGGGAGGCACTCTCTCAACTCCATCTCAAGGACTTGCAGATCAAATACTTTTTTATTCAGTCAATGTAATCTCTCTACTGTATCAAACAACCACTCACAACCAGTAAATTACATTACTGCACCTAGATGGGCAGAGATTACAAAACAAAACAGTCGGAGATGAGAAAAAAAAATCAGAATTTAAAAGATGAAACATATAAAAACTTCTTATTTATATATATGCA
>NW_015151486.1:194790-211248 GCF_000732505.1 Cyprinodon variegatus | reverse complement strand
ATGAAGGCTAATCATGTTTTGGGTGTACTATTCCTTTAACGTCACTTATGTCAACCACAATGGCTTTCCTTTGCTTTTTGTCCACCACCACAATGTCCCGTTTGTTTGGAATTACCATTCAGTCTGTCTGTGTCTGGAAGTCCCACAGGATCTTTGCTTTGACCTTGTGGTTTCCAGCACAGATGTTTCTGTACACTGGGTTATGGCGCTCCATGTAAGTGTGCACTGCTGCAACCTTTTACCCTTCAGTTAAGTGCTGGATTGTCTCAGGGGCCCCTTAGCACAGTCTGCACTGCACATGGGGTCTTGTCTGGTGTGGTAGATCTGGAGCTCTCTCGCTTTCTGTCTCTCTCTGTCTATATATTTATATATATATATATATTTATTTTTTTTTGTAGAGATTACTATAAAGCCTCTTTCCTTCTTAAATTAGTGGGCTAACAAGAGTTTTTCAAACACAGGTCCACAAGCTAACAATTGGTATTTGGCTCCCTTTCCGTTGGCACTATTTCACCATTGATAGCATCATGTAAATGAATGAGCATGCCCATCAGAGTCGAAGTTATTTTAACACGCATGGCTTGCTGAGTCATTTTTTGGCCAGTGGGAAAGGGGTATATGTGACTTAATTAGTATTTGGTTGGTGATGTAGCTCATTTATATACAGTTAACCAAGTCACAGAAAGAAATGAGACATCCAAGTCACAGAGGGCAGAGACAAAATCACCGAAACAGCTGTTTCGGTGATTTTGGCTTTTTTTTTTTTTTGTATGATAGTCTACAAATAATTACAGCCTGTGATTTGAAAGTTACCCTTTGCAGGTTTTTCTTTTTTTGTTATCTCAAAATGTCACACAAATGTTGATGAGACATTGATTAAACACGTCTCTATCCTTTGGAGCACTTTCACAACACAATGCAAAGAGTAATGGTGTCATATGTTCATGTTATGCTCGGCTACTAAGAACTGCTACTACTAGAACGGATCAATAATGGACCCAGGTTTTAATAAATATGTTGCTGTAATGTCAGAGCAAAAATACATTTTTCTTATTATTTTGAGAGTGAATGTAAGAACACATATGTCAAAGCATATAGTTATAAGAAAAATGTATTTTCTTAAGTGGTGAAGGTGGATGAACCCAAATTGGAGGTTTCAAGGACCTCAGTGGATGATTAAGAGTATGAATCCCAGTATGATGTCATCAGAGACTCCTTGTAAGGCGATGCAAAAGGTTGCAGCAATAATAACAATAAGCAGAATGTTAAATTATTATTAACTTTCCCCTCAATATCTATTTAAAGGCTCCAAAGACTATAACGGCAAACTAACGGCATAAAATAACACCATATATTTCTTAAAACAATGTATTCTGATTCTAAGGAACTTGCATCTGGTTAGGATAACTGTGCAACATGTGCATGTTTATTTAAGCTTGTTTGGAGCAGTCATCATTATAAAGTGTTACAGCTGCTGGGAAAAAGGATCTGTGATAATGCTGCAATGAATGTATGTGCATTTACATTTTTAAGTTTTTTTTTAATAAGAATAAATATCACCAGATCATTTAGAATTAGTCCTTCTACTCTCACCACATCCACTAACAAGACATTTATTTCCTTGGCATTCTGCTGGATCGGGCTTAATTATAGCATCTTTCTACAAGTTATATTCAAGGGTTGATAAAAGATGAAAAAACTCCTTATTTAGGAGGATGTGGTAACGCATCCTGGAGGAGATTTTGTACACTTTATTCATTGTCTGACACTATAGAATTGAAATATAATTGCTATGACTAAACATTTTATCTTAAATATTTAATAAAACATGATCTCAGATTTTCTTTCTCTGCTCATCTTTCACCATTTTCTCATTTTCATCTTTACAGTCAGGCAATACCCTCGCAAAACTCCAGAAGGAGTTTTCTCCTTGAATATGTCTTAACTCATTAAAGAAGTAATGGTGACTGTCTAATTTATTTTGGGGATTTACTTCCTGAAGAGGAAAATAAAGCCTATTACGGTAACCTCTACGAGGACTCTACAAATTTATTTTGGATGTCCTGTTTTTGCTCTTTCAATTATTGTAGGAAGGCACAGCAATTGAAATTATGTTTGTGATTGTTTGAAAATTAGCTTTTACTGAAAGAAGCTATAAGACTTGCTTTAAGTTGTAAAACATTTTGATATTCCTGTTAAGAAGCATGTCGCTATATAGATTAGAAATATTGTTTAGCAAAAACTGGTTGAGCTAAAAACCCTTGGAGACTCAGAGAAGCTGATTTTGTGTTTGTGATCAAGTCTCATCTGCTGAATTTAGTCCCCCCTTCAGAAAAAGGACCTAAAGCTTCTTAGGACTTTACCTCATTCCAATCCTGTTATACTGGACCTCGGTGGCTCCCGCATTGCTCTCAGGCTTTAGGTTCAGCGAACTCACCTTTAGTGGAGCTAGCTGAACAGCTTAAATTTAAAGCTATGAGGCTTTCAAAAAGCAAGCTGTTACTAAGTTCTTCTGTTCTGTCTGATTCTGTGGAAGTATTCCAAAATAAAAACATATTCTTGCTGACAAAACGTTTTATGTCAGCAAGGATATTGAATATAGTAGAGAGTTGAAAGTCAAAATCCTACTCTCATTTTTGTCTCATGCAATCCCTGGTGCCAGCTCGTGCATCCCCGATTTTGTAATCCCTGTTCTACTGTATCACTGAGAGTGTGCTGTCATTGTTTGTCTTACAGCAGCTGCCTTTCCTCAGGAAGGAAAGTGAAGAAAGGGAAGAAGCATTTTTTTTTTTTTAAATGTCACCAAAAAAAGCACAGGATGTTATAAAGGACTCATCATATGCAGGTCATTGCCTTTTTAACTACTTAGAAGTACAGCACAATGAAAAACAGGATGAGACAAATCCTGATTGAGTGGCTCTAAACTTATTGTTAAACTAACGACTGGGTTGACCACGCCTTTTGATTTATTTGCACCCTCTCAATCTGACAGTGATAATTGTAAAGTTAGCTTTCAGACTTGACATGAATCAAAGATGTGACAGAAGCCCAGCCAGTATGTTGTAAGTATGCAGTTTATCTCAACAAAGGAAGAAAGGTTGTAAGTACTGTGTGTTCTCCGTCTTCACACTTCAATTCGCACCTTAGTTCTAGGTCTAACTTTAAGCAGGGCAAAGTGAGGGCATGCAAAACATCCTCAATTTGATTAGGTAAATAAATAAAGGGTATAAAAAAAAGACAAAAAATAGAAAAAGTACAACAGTACTTTTTTTTTCTTCCTCTGCAGTCTCAGTGTTCAGATGTGACGCTGCCTGAGGTAGTCACAATTAGTCTGCTGGTTGTGTCTGTCAAGGTTTGAGTGGATGTTTTAGAGGACTGAAATCCAGAGATGAGTTATGCTGATTTAATTAAATTCCCAAAGATAACAGAAGCAGAGTCCAAAAAAAATACACATTCTCATTCTCATTAATACTTTGGACGTTATGCTGACACCTGGCATTGAATCTAAAGAAATAACAGCATTTCATCTCAACCCTGTCCTCTCTGACCACTTTTTAATAACCTTCAGGATTACTTTAACAGAGTTCTCCTCCCTCAAAAGAAGGTTTCACTTTAACAGATCATTATCAGATAGTGCAGTTATAAATTTTGATGAATCTGTTTCACTGTGTCGTTCCTCTGTGTCGATGAGCAATGCTGCAGAGGACAATACTTGTGTCATGATCCTGGCGCTGGTGGCTCGCTTGATTGCTCAGTCCATTCACCTGTTTAACTCTGCCCGGTTTCTCATTACCACTTATCGTATCCACCTGTTTCCAGCTCCTATATACGCTTCTTGTCTTCAGACACCAGTGCCAGATTATTCAAGCTGTTGTGAGAGTAACTCTAGCCTCATTACTCAGGGCTCTGGAAGCGGCTACGGCTGCAAATAGTGGAAAATCTCCCTTTCGGCTGGGATCGGACTGGACTTTGAACCAGATCAGTGACTTTTTGCTCCTTGTCATGATTAGCTCGACATTCCAGTCACTGACCTGTGTTTTCTACCTCTGCAGTGAATTCAGTTATCCGCTCCGCTGACGATCAGCTGCTTACTGAGTTATTTTTTCTAAATAAAGCTCATTGAAAACCGTCCAGAACTGTCTGTCTGAATATTGGGTCACAGTTTCTAAGGTTGTTGCAAGTTTAGCTTGTTCCCCTTCACAGGTTGATGATTTTTTTTATGTTGTTGCTAGTTCTCGACGTACTGCCTTAGATAATGCAACCCCTTTCAAAAAGAAAAACTTTGAAAATAGACATCAGCATATCTATCCTCATTGAAAGAGGAGAAAAAGAATAATCTTAGATATCTTTTTAATACAGTTGCCAAATTCACCCAGAGCCATAGCTCTGTTGAACTGTCCATTACACTTGCTCTCAGCGGTAATGATTTTATGGGATTCTTTATAAATAAGATTGATTTTATTAAATAAAATCATTAGCACTCTATTATTGGTTTATCCCTGGAAGGTGAGGAAGCATCTGAGGTAGCCATAGAAGCTGAACCGAGTTTAAACTGCTTTGATCCAGTTGAACTTTCAGTGTCAGCAAAACCATTGTCTTCATCAAAGACTTTACCTTGTATGTTAGATCCAGTTTTTACCAGGTTACATAAGGAGATATTCCCTTTGATCTCATCTTCCAGTTTAAATATGAGTAATCTATCTCTGTTATGAGGATATTTACCAGAGGCTTTTAAGGTTGCAGTAATTAAACTTTTATTTAAGAAAGAAATTTTTGACACAGATGTCCTTATCTAAAATTCTTATAAACAAACAAAACTGAAGTTGCACAAAGGAAAAAAAGGTGCAGTGAATGAAAAAAATAAAAGAGAGATTTAAGGTGATCTATACAGAATATTATGCACAATAGTGGTGTGCAGATAAAGTGCAGTTTCTGGTTTGTTAAATAGATAAATATTATAAGTTATTGCAGTGTTATTACACCAGGTTATAGTGGACTGGCATTGTAAAGTCTGATGGACCTCAGTGGCTCCTATGGTGCTGTCAGGTTTAAGGTTCACCTGGCTCACCTTCAATTTAGCTAGCTGAACAGCTTGAAGTGGAAGCTATGATCCTTTCAAATTTAGAGAGTTGCAAATATTTTCCTACTCCAGTGCATTTGAAAGGATTCTAAAAAAAACTAGAGTGGCAAAAGGAGATGTGAGCTGTAATTAATTAACAGAAGCCTGAAAATTCATATATAAATTTAAACGGGTTAGTTTGGATATTTTGAACTATGGATCTATAAAGTTGTGTCTCTTTAGTTGAAAAAGGATTATTACATTGTCAACTTTCTTGGAAAAAAACAAACAAACATGCAGAGCAGATGTATGCCGATTCCATCTGCCTTATCAGATTTGAAGATGTAACTGAAGATGAGACCAGCACTGGGAATTAAAGAACAAAGAGACCAAAAAAGCATACACTACTAAATTTTTTTCCATAAGTAATATTAATGCAGATTAATGGTAAAAGCACTATAAGTCTTATTATCTCTGTATACTGAGAATGGCATGAATTATGGTCAAACGAATGTGGAGTTTACATGGGAGAAAGCAGTTTTAATTAACAAGGCGTGTGCATCTTATGAACTCAAGGAAACCTTTGAATCCCCTTGCCAGTTAATCTTGCTGGAAGACTTCAAGAATACTCTCCCTGAGGTGATTTATTTTTTCTTGGATGAACATGTGACTTTATTGTCAAAAGCAACAATTGTGGCAGCTGTTAACGATTATCCAGCTGATAACAAGCCAGTCAAAATACAGAAGGACACAGGAGGTTCTTATTCTGTTATCTTTTTTTTTTTTTTTAAGTGTTCTGTCTGGCAATGTGGCAATAAGAATAATTGTCTTGATGCCAAAAAGAGCCCAACAGATTTTACTTTCACAAGTGTAGCAGTATGGCAACTGCCCAAGGAGCTCAGAGACAGAATTGTGGCAAGGCACAGATCTCGCCAAGGTTACAAAAGAATTTCTGCAGCGCTCAAGGTCCTAAGAGCCCATTGGCCTCCACAATCCTTAAATGGAAGAACTTTGGGGCTATCAGAACGCTTCCTAGACCTGGCCGTCCAGCGCAACTGAGCAATCGTGGGAAAAGAGCTTTGGTGAGCGAGGTAAAGAAGAACACAAAGATCAATGTGACTAAGCTCCAGAGATGCAGTAGGGAGATGGGAGAAAGTTCTACAAAGTCAATTATCACTGCAGCCTTCCACAGGCTTTATGGCATAAGTGGCCAGACAGACCCCTATCCTCAGTGCAAGACATATGAAAGCCTGCATAAAGTTGACCAAAAAACAGATGAAGGACTCCCAGACTCTGAGAAAGCAGATTCTCTGGTCTGATGAGACCAAGATTGAACTTTCTGGTGTTGATTCTAAGCGGTATGTGTGGAGAAAACCAGGCAGAGCTCATCACCTGCCCAATACAATCCCAACAGTGAAACATGGTGGAGGCAGCATCATGCTATGAGGGCATTTTTTCAGCTGCAGGGACAGGATGACTGGTTGTTATTTAAGGAAAGAAGGATGATATAGAGATAAGACCAAAACTAGGTATTTTCTTTGGTCTATTAAAGTAGCCTTGATATTATTATCAATGGTGTAAATATCGGTAAGCAGAGACTGCAGTTGCTAAGGGGCCCCCGACCTCTTAGGGGCCCAGTCATTGACACCTGGTTTGCCCCCTATGCAATTGTGGACTATGACATCTCTTTGCAGATGTAATGCTGTGAAAGATTTCACTTAAACCGACCTGACACTAAAATAATTGACTGGACCTTATACCCCAACACATGGCAGATTTCAACATGATGGTGAGTAAACCATGGTACTTTTAATTAGTATTCCAATAACTGTGTAAAGTTTATTAGATGGCTGGTAAAAAATACACTCATATAATATGTTTCAAACCACAATAAAGATCTTAAAAGTAAAATGTATTTGAGTATTTTATTTTTTACAATACGACTTGGAATTATGGGTATATAATTGGTAACCCAGAGCATTGATTAAAACCATAAGCGTTACGTACAATGTGTTAGCGACGATAGATACCATGGATGGGGTGTTGTACTTCATATGGGGCCCACCCAGATAATGCTGCTTACGGGCCTATTGTTTTGTTGTTATGCCATTGATTGTTATTGTCATTATTAAAGGGTACAAATGTTAAAGTCAACAGCATGCATTGAAGCGGCGTGTTAGTCCTTTGCATCCTCTAGTCGATCTTAAGTATTAGTTTTCCAACAGTCCATGTATCATGGCAAGAGTCGCTTCAAGAGCTTGGACTGCTACCATGGTGACAACAATTTCAATTAATTCACTTATATATGTGTCAGGGTTTGGTTGAGGTTTTAAGGACCCAAATGCAGAGGCGGTGACGCAGAGGTGAGTTCTTGTAGTTTTAATGTTCTTAACAGGTAACAGACGCAGAAATCCAAAATCCAACACACACAAAAAAAGCAAAACAAACCAGAACCATGGAGACATCAGGTAAAACATGCACGATGAGCCAGGGAAAGATGGGGAAAGGCAAGGAACCAGCACTGAGGAACTGCACAGGGTGAGTATTTATGGGAGATTGAACAAAGACAGGACTAATAAGCTGAGCAGGTGTGAACAGAGGCTTCTAGAAGGAGCTTGGGAAAAGGAGAACAACACAAGAGGGTAACAGAGGGCAAGAAAAGAACTGAAATATATCCAGAAAACACCAATAAAGCTAGAAAACATAGAAAAACATGGATCAACGTGAAACCGAAAAATCTCAAACAACTTCTGTGACAATATGTAGCTCCAGTTTACATCATGTCATCTAAAGGGGATTTAACAGAGACAATTCAACCAGATCATACAGAAGCGACAGTGCAAAGGAAAACTTAGTTTTAACAGGAATAAACCTCCAGCAGAACGAGGCTCAGTGTGAGCGGCCATCTCCCAAGGCCAACAGGACCTCAAGGAGACAGAAGCAGAGATACAGAGAGAATCAGAGTTAGAAAATGCAACTGTCAGTCAGCTCCACAGGTGGCCCCGTCCAGGAAAAACAAAGCCAGCCAGACAAGCTCCGAGCCAGCTCCCATGTCAAAGGCTGAAGAGAGCATATCCAGTTAGTCACAGTCAGAGAAACAGGACTACACTGAAAAACAGACCGAGCTCCAACATCCATAAACAAAGGCTTTGAAGGCAGCAGCACAGCTAATATTTCTCTCCAGGATGGAGTCACAGCCAAACAGGAAAAGATCAGATGAAGCTACTATGATGAGAAAAAGCAGATAGCACATAAATTCTCCTTAGGTGTGAATGGTAGTTTGTCCTGTTTGTCTTTGTGTTGCCCTGCGATGGACTGGCAACCCATCCAGGGTAGACCCTGCCTCTCGCCCGTAGACGGCTGGAGATAGGTACCAGCACCCCTCGGGACCCGAACAGGGTAAAGCCTGACAGAATGGATGGATGGAGTTATACAAAGAGAAGATATGTAGAGAAGTAACCAGAAAGGCCATTGAAAATTGGGAGTAATGTTTTCTCAGAATTATTGAATCTTAGTTCAGGTGTCATGGCGGCAGCTTATTCATACTTGGCGTCCAACCTCCACAAACTTATGAGAATCTCAAAACCACATGATTTTTTTAGTCAGTGATAAAAGTTTTGGTCCAGCACAGACAAATTGCTGGCTCATGTGAGGGCCACATCTGAAAATCTAGATCAAGGCCACTTGACGGCTGTCAGTAGTTGTGGCATGTGATCCCAATGTAAGTATATTGTGTGAACCAATAGTTAGACAAAGCAACGTTCCTTTGTGGGACAGAAAGTAGACTTGTTCTGCTGATTTACTAACAGAAATAGTTCAGTTTGGGTAGAAGTGAACCACTTCAAAGCTGCGTAGGCAAGACAGCAGGAGGAAGCGGTTGGCATTACCAGTAACAGCTGAAATCTCTGTTTGCACCAGGTCTACAAGGCCGTGAGTCAGCTGGCAGAAAAATAGCTTTATTATTTTATCTTTTTAACAGTGTCCTGTCCGGAAAAAGAACTTTAAAAAAAGGGAAAAGCCTGTCAAATAATGGATGGATGGATCTAATCTCTGTGATCACTTAAGGTCACAATTTAACATACAAACCAGAATAAACTTGTATCAAAGACTCATATTCTAGGAATGCATTTAATAAATATCAATCAACAAATCAACCTTTGCTCCTAAATTCCTCATCCGCGGATTAAGAACTTACAAAAACAGCTTTACATACATTTATAGAAATTAAAACCACATGTTTTCAAAAGTAATCATTGAAATTACTGCCTCACCAACGTCTATCAAAAACCCAACATATAATTACTGTAGGTGATGTATACTGGGTATTGAAAAGGCTACAGACACAAGAGTTTGTTCTGGAAATTTTCTTTTTATTTAAACACAACCAGAAACTATCACATCATTTCAAACAAATGTTTTGATACATTTTAGAAATAAACTGAAGTATTGAAAACAAGAAAGGTAATTTAACAAGTTTATCACGTAAAATAATCTCAGGAAAGTAAAGATAAATGCTTTCGCTGGGGCAAATGCGAGAATATTACTGTGGTTTTTGCACTGTAAAATTTATTAACAAAATAATGAAAAGACATATGCAGGACTCTGAGTAATGCACACATTTGATTTGGGAGATCTTATAAGATCTACATAAATCAAACTACAATTTCTAGTGTTTGGAAAGCAAACTTCTCATTTCATTTAAAATTCATGAGCTTTCTTATGTAACCACAGCTCTCCCAGCAGACTGACACAGAAAATCCTTTTTTTCTGTTGAGCTTAGCTAGCAGAGCTATAGCCTGGAATAAAAATAACACAACATTTAAAAGAATGCAGGCACAGAAAAACACAACAAGAAAGTTACCCAGTGGGGTTCCTCAAATTTTTCACAACCCATAAAAAGTTTTAAAGCTGCATTTTGAGAATATCTAAGAGCTTATTGGAAAACCAGAAACACCCTGATGCTGTTTATCTTACAGAAAACTATTAGGGTAAGAATAAACTGGTGCTGTCAAATATCACAATATTTCCTTGGACAATTTTTCTATCTATTCAAAATACCAATACGGCAAAATTTCATTAAATTATTGAATTTGTATGGATTCAAAATAGGGGCAATCTTAAACGCAAACAATATTTATAGCCAAACATTTTAAGTCCTAAACCTCCAGCCAGTAGATGGCAGCACACAAGCCAAAGGACCAATTAGACAGCTGATCTGCGCCTGCTGCAGCAGAGCAACAAGTTACGTACATATTGTTTATGTTACTGCATCAGTATATATTAGGATAACTTGTATACGTCTTTTTTGTGAGAGTTAACTGAATTGATCATCCTTCATATCTGTGAGTTGTTCCAGTAAACAACCCAAGTGAAAAAAGTATTAAAAACAGAAAGGAACTTTAACCAGTGTCCATATTTAAAAGAAATTCCATACTGTGCATCTGTATCACTGTCAGTTACACAACCGTCGAGATGGAGAGACGGTAAAAAAGTTTGTCCCCCCCTGAAAGACCTAAATATTGATCAACTTCATGTCTAAAAAAGTCTAATACAAGTCTACAAAAAAGACAAATGCAACTGATCTATTTTTTCCACCACAACATAATCAGAGAGTTTCTTTTTTCCCAAATGGCACTGAATAGAGTTTAAAAGGCCAACCTTTTAAACTCTACAGTAAAAACGAAAACAGCTTAGCTTTTGACCATGTTTTAAGAGTTTACCCCACTGGGTTTGCATTGATACAAATATTTGCATTGATACTGCAGAGTAAACATTTATAAAGAGGCACCAAGGTTTGCTTTTGTAAGCGGCAGGAGTATAAAATCTGACTTAACTCATTCTTTATTCCATATAAACAGAGCCATGTTATGTTTGGCCCGGCTGTTATGAGTTTTGCCATCATGGTGCCCTTAAATTGCTAAGGCATGTCCGGTAATGTTACAGAAGTTTGCTGACTGAGAAGTCCCCTTAAGAGGTTGGAATCTTGCCAAAATAAAACACTAAAGGTATTAATGGTGTGTACAGGAGCCTCATGCATAAAGTTTGGAGGTAGGGAGATATTTTTTTTATTCTTTATTAAGACCCCAGGCTCATGTCTCTTTTTCCCCGCCATCCCAGTCTCTAAATACACATAGAGATCTGTAAAAATGTGTGAAAGACACCCACCAACTGCCAAAACAACCAATGATGTTGTCAGGCTCTAACAGAGAGACTTTATCCAGCAGCCCCAATGCGGTTACTTAGGAAGATGTTATTACATCCCAACAAGCGCTTATTGAATGAGAGGAACTAAGCAAAGAAACTGACTAAGCAGTCTAGGGCTTCGTTTTGTTTTAAATTGTTATTATAAAGCCAAGAAGGCGCCGTCTAATAATACTTGTAATTTTATTAATCACACATCGAAGAAAATTACCTCTGCATTTAACATACCCGCTTGGGGAGCAGTGGGCTGCCATCGTGGGGCGCTAGAGGAACAGTGTGGGGTTAAGGGTGTTGCTCAGAGAGCCAGAGTGGCAGTGCGTGGGAGTGGGACTCGCACCTCAAGCCCAAAGCCCAAACCACGAGGCCGCTACTCCCCCACTGCAGAGTACTGAGCTCTATTATTGCTTCATGCCGCCACCAGGTTTGGTTCTTCTTAGGTTTAAATTAAAGGAACTTTTCCTTTTATCAGGGAACAATTAAGCACTTTTTAGATTGTTGTTATGCATGAGGCCTCTGGTCTGCTCCCAAAAAAAACAAACTTAAATGCCACATAATCTAAAAAGAAATTAAATTTAAAAAGGCCCTAAATGATCTAATTCCACCATTAATACATTTAAGAGCTGGTGACAGCCCTCTACACAATTAACTAATATATCAACATCCTGCAAATACAAATAATTAAAAAAACATTAAAAAAAGTATTCTCTTTTGCCCTTCTTGCAAATTTTTATCTATAAACAGTTTTATATATCTGTAGAATACTCAGACACCACCTATTTTATGTTATCCATTTTATACAAAGGTAGACTGATCAATTCAACATTTTCTGAAGTTAAAATATCTATAATCAGGACGATGAAAGTTTACTATAGATAATAACCCTATTAATCTACATACAGGAAGTAATCAATAAAACAATTATTGGTTAAAAAAGGAATTATAAAAGACAATGTATTAAATAGGTGAAGAAAAAAGCAGAGAAGGCAAAGAAAACAGATAGAAATCAGTCAGTGTTTAGAACGAATGTCTTTATCAGCTGATTTTATAAAGAGACCATCAGCTGGATTATGTCTGACTAAAGACCAGACTGCCTCCAAAATAATTTAAGGATGGGAGGCAGTCGGTGTAGAAAACTGGGTGAAAATCCCTCCTGAGCGATGGAGGTCACTCCATCCTGGAGATGTTTTAAAGTTAACATTTTGAATCGTTTAGGACCAACGGGCTTCGATCTTTTTACAGATGTTGATTCTGCGTTTTTCAGACTAAACAGAAATTTGTTTATCCCGGGATTTTAAATGGTTTAAGATGTCATGGACTCTCACTGTTTGTGGCCCTTAAAGAGAAACAAGTCCTTCATCACAGATTCTGCTTCTATAAACAGTAAATATGAGGCGCCTCTTTCACATTGGCTAAATGTCTCAGTGTTAGTCACATTTATCATCACTTGGTCAAATTTGATGAAGATCTATCCTTGTATTAGCTGCTGTTTCCGGTGTAAAGGTCCCTTTTCAGCGTAGCGGTCAAATAACCCTGAAAGAATTGATCTCTTTTTCATACAAGTTTCCTCCGTGGGAAACGATGCTCACAGATCACATCGAAACTCCGGCTACAAATAAATAGGGTACTTTTCTTTTAATCAGAGGCTAAACCATTTAAACTGTAAACAGATGTTTCCACACAGAGAATGTTCTCAAGCTGAAGTTTGTATTTTTTCTCCACCTTTTCACATCAGAGTATGTTGCTGCATTTCAAGGAGAGGAAGAATTTTTACAAATATTTAGATGCCAAAAAAAGGTTTCTTCTAAACTGTCTATGAGACGAATATGGAAGGAATTTCTTTGCATGGCTGCTGCAAGGACAAAAAAAAAATCTGTATATGAAAAAATCCAGAAATTAAAAGTCCTTAATCAATTTTGAGTGGAAATTTGCTGCCTCCTCTCCCTTTTGGGATAAGTAACAAAACGCAGTTTGAAAAGAATGCAATTCATAGAACTTTATCTGAAAAAAAACAACAGAAAATTTACTTGAATATTTAATATCTGTAAAAAAAAAAAGAAAAAAAAAGAAAAAAAATTAATAAGTTTTGTTTGTGGATTGCTGTTTTTTCTTTTCAATAATGGAACAAAATTCCCTTCATAGCCTACATATATAATATTGTTATATTATAGTATGTTGAATATACTGAACATTAAAAACACTGGTTCCACTGGGCTTCTGCTCCATTAAGGGAAGTAAACGGTCACTTCCTGCGGTCGGATATTATGTCACCAGTTACTTCAAGTGGGACGTTTATATGGATACATGCTGTTCTGCCCCTTTAATGACCTCTTTTATCACACTGTGATCAACATAGTGAAAACAAATTGCAAAAAACAAAGCGATTAAAAATATTTTAACAATGTTCAGATTCAGGAAAGAATTATTAGATTAGGCCAAAATAAATTAAGAACTCTAACAAGTGGAGAAAACAATCTTTGACAAGCTTTTGAGCTACAGCAGCAAAAAACCAGAACAGGAAACCAAGGCTGCCAAAACTGAGCTGCGGTTGAAGAAACACAATGAGGCACCAGGAGTCTCAGATCCAACTCCCCATGGGTCCCAATATAATTTTGGTTAAATTTTTACATCCTAGCTAAGTGCTGCGGCCAAATAAAATACACCTTTGGGATGCTGCTGTATTGAAAATAGACCAAATACTCTCAGGAATAACTTTGACACCCAGTTTAAATCTGACTCATGAAGAATTACAGCTTTTCTGTCCAGAATGGCTCCAAGTGTGTACAAGCAAGGCAGAAGGTGAATTTATTTTCTCCCTGATTGAATGCATCCTCAGAAAAAGTATGCAAACAGCGCTGTGGTCTTGTTCTCCTATTGATGTGACCAGCTGTTGCATCATCCTCTGGATTCAGCAGCTTTAAGAGAAGAACATGGCAACACTAATCCCCCAGAGCTAGATGTGTATTAATGTTAAAGATTTTACTTTAACTTGGTTGTTATAGACGTGTTGAAAATTGAAACAGAAACAGGAGAGAAAAAAAAAAGAGTATTTACATGATCATCATAATAACTGTTAATGTTGTTATATACTGAGGCTGACCCTCTACCGTTATCGTTTTTGGACTGTGAGGTGAATGACTTCAGTATCCTGTCTTGTTTTGTTTAGTGGAGTTTCTTGGACTGATTGGTGCCTTTGGAGGAGGGTGAGGTTTTGGGCTCAGCTGAGACCACAGCCATTATGTCTCCGAGGGCCTTTTGGATCTGAGCACCGAACCTGTGGGAGTCCTAAAGAAGCAAAAAAATATGAAAGGAAGACAATTGAGCAATGGGAAATATTCGGACTTTTAACTTGTCACACAAATGGCCGCAAACACAAACTTTTACATTTGGGTTAAATTTTGTGAACCGGCAGAGGTTCGAGAGCAATAGTGACCAAACTTCTATACAGCTCTGCTCTTTAGCTTCATCATGCTGCTCGTTAACTGATGTTTTCTAAGAAATATCTGGATTCATAGAACAGGTGGATTTCTTTTTTTTTTTTAGATACGGGCAAGCATAGAAAATTCCTAGGATATATTGTAACTGATGTTTCGTTTTCATTCTGACTGTGGAGCAGCACAGAGCATTTCCGTGAGGAAGGAAGTGAAAACATGTGACCTTTACAGGCTGATCTCTTTGGGATTAGGAGCTAGCACACAGCAGGATGCAGAAGGAATGGACATAGAAAGCTCTAATTCACGGAAGTTTGTCAAGTGAAAGCGCTTTCCGCTTTCCAGATAAGCTGCGGGACTTAAGCTAAAAACTCGACCAGAAGCAAAGTTAACAGAGATTACTTACAGTCTCCCCACAGGAGTACTTCGATGACACGTGGAAGTTAATGAGGTCCTCTCCAACAATTATGTACGAAACTCCGTAACCATCGTCTGCAACCTTATGAGATAAAGATCACAAGACAGAAGAGCTTAATTTGCAGTTTGTATTACAGGTTCTTCCCAGTTTTTAGTTCCTTCTTCCTGCCATCTGTCAGCAAGAGCAACACAAGTAGTTTTCATTACACTGTAAAAAAAAAACTACCGTCAGGTGTAAACCTGCACTGCAAAACATCTAAGCTGTCATTTTTTTCCTAATATAAGAGCCTTTTCTTCTTTAATTAAGCAGCAAAGTGAAACACTTTGCAAAACAATTTACATTTGAAATAAGAAAAAAAAAACTGCAGTCTCTTAATTCAATTGCGAAATATCTTAATAATCTTAATAACCTAAGAATAAAAACACTCATCCATCGGCAGATCATCTTTATTTTCCTGCTTAAATTATGGGTAAATACACTTATTTTAGGAATTTTTCACTCATTTTTAGATCGTTTCTGCAGTATAAAAATCTAAGTTGAATATAGGGACAAAAATGTCATACCTTTTAAGTTGTTATTTTCTGCTAAATTTAGTGGTTCTGTTGTAAAATGCAGCTAAAGTAACTTTGGAGTTGGCTTTTGAGTTACAGACTTATAAATATTCAATTTGAAGACACTGTTGCTGAAGACGTTATGACGATCGCCAGCGGTGTAGGAAGCCAGGTGGATATGTCCCCCGCCAAAAATTGTACCGCAAAATATTGGATTTGGACATTTTTTTAACTAGTGTGCTTTTATTTTGAAGGTGCAGCTGTACTCCCCCTCCCCTCTCTGAACTGCTGAGTGTTTGAGCCCCCAGAAGGGAGGGAAACAGCTACACAGAAGTCAGAAACTTGTGAATGAGTTAAAATGGTCTGTCGGGAATGCTGCTATGAATATTGCTTATTTATAACATCTTGTTGTCAGTTCACTTTCATATATATTTGCCTAAGCCAGTGTTTGCCATCCTTTTATGTGTCCGGCACATTTTTGGCGATATATAAACGCATGGCTGTAAAGTGCAATTGTTCAGAAGCACAGAGGTGTTGATCTCTACCTAGGGTTATGTGGCCTATAAACAAAAGAAACTAAATAAAATCAACAATGCTTCGTAAACTGAATATCTCTGTGCTAACTACTTTTCCCATAGTTAAAGCACACCGTAGTCAGTGGATTAAAAAGCTTGTCTATTAAATGTGTATTTATTGTTGGTAAATATTTCTTCATTTTTGATTTGGTTTAATTCAGGGTTCCTACAGCATAAGGCAAGTTAAATTCAAGTCTTTTTAAGACTTTTTAATGCCACTTGAAAT
>NW_015151486.1:186901-193808 GCF_000732505.1 Cyprinodon variegatus | reverse complement strand
ACTTAATGTTAAAAGTGTGAATAATTTGTTCACTACATTATCTGTGAGGGCTCTTTCATCTCAGAATTTTGTTAAATCAAAGAGATGGTTCTATGGTCAGTCAACCGATATAAATCCATTTTTGACCATTATTGCAAAAGAAAGTTTGACAAAAAAAAAACATATCAAACTTTGCACTGGTGTGGCCTACTGAATTGTTTTTAATCCAACTGAAATATTTGATTTTCTAGTGCGTATGCGGACACTAAATATGCCAAGGAAAGACATCTCCCTTTGCTTAATAAAAGACTCCAGTCATTTTGTTTGGTGATGTGCTCACATCTTCTGAACAAATGCATTACGTAAATTTTAAATGCATTATTTTTGCAAGACACATTTATAAAGGAATAAAGTAAAAGATTAAATAGCCTTTTTTTTTTAAGTAGCGTACTTAAGACATATTTCTGTTGAATATTTACGAATCTCAGATTTCCGACATGTGTCCCCCCAATTGTAAACTTATTCCTACGCCCCTTGACGATCGCAATAATGTTAGTTATTCTTTAATGAATGTTTAATGAAAATAAGGCTTATATAAGTTTGAAGTTCTTGGAATTTATAGTTAAGTCATTAATCGTCTGGGACAGCCACGGCCTCCTGGTTAGAGAGCAGAACTTTCATTTCTCGCTGTGACAAAGGTTGTAGGTTTGAAAGTTAGATCTTAAATCTGCATTTCAAGTTACAATTACAGAGTTCTAATTTAGGCAAACAAAGGTAAAAAAGTTTGATAACTCAGTTGAAGTCCTGAATTTTTGTGCAAATTTGCCCCCTTAAAATAATGAGTTCCGCTTAATATTGTACCCTTTTTTTTTTTTTACAATATACTCTGCTTTGAAAATATAACAAAAATACGATCAAACTTAGCCACTAAGAGGTGGAAAAGAGGTTCAAGTGGTTCTTTTGTTTTCTGAAGGTTATGAAATATTTCCCAGTAAATTAAATTTCACAGATGTTTTTAAATAAACAAGGCGTCTGTTGGATGCTTCATTTTCCCAAATCACTTCTGAAATACGTGTTAGTTGATTTGTACTGTCAGTATGACTGATTACTTTTTTATTTATTGATAAACCTCTTCCTCTGCTTACCGGTCCAAAACCTCCACCAAGGGATATAAAGTCTGGGTGGTTCTTCAGATCAAACAGCTCCAGCTGCTGAACCGGAGTCTGACTGGTGGAGAGGCGCCACGGCTCCGACAGAACCTGCATCAGAAAAGAAGGGAAAAGACTTTTTATTGTTTGGCAGAGTGATCAAAGGAAAAATAAACAAACCTATAAACCTAACTCTGTTTCATGAATCATTCCAGAATGGTTGGAAGGTTTGGATTTTCTTTTTTCGATCTGGAGAGATTTTTTTCGTATTCATTGCGCTTTTTTCTTAAAGCACAAAACATTTGTTTAAAGTAAAGTAAAAAAAAAACAAAAATGAAAATATTGTTTCAATAGTATACACTGGAAAAACTAAACGCATGAAAGATCCTCCTCAGTTCAGTTTTTGACACTATTGCTCTTCATTCTGAATTGTTCCTAAAATGATCAAAGCGGTTAGTGTTTTACAACATTTGTCAAGGAACTACTACAGATTAAATCGGAGAGAACTTAATATCAGAATTAGCCATCAAGAAGGGTTTTAGTTACGTTTTCATTTAACTGGAGATAGTTCTCGTAGAGCCACGTTTGGGTTTCAGACAGCTTATTTCGACTCAGATGGTGAAAACGACAAATATTGCTGAATATCATCTGCATATAGATGGTTTGGAATATTTTAAAGCCTTTTAGGATGCTCCCAAAAGGAAGCAGACATAAAAAAAAGAGAATCAGGCCCAAAACTGAACCAAGACTGAGGTGTACTAACAAAATAAATGTGGTTCATTAAATTTGTTGGATAATAATCAATAAAACAAAAAGAAAAGGGTACATAAATCCAACATTCTTATTGACAATATTTAGACATTCACAATACATGGATATGTTTATTGATGGTGGAATTAGGCTTGCCTGACTCTCGTTACAGCAAGCGGATCTCCCTCTCGATCATCACCACTCTGTGTTTCTGGCCCTGAACCAGTTTCTTTCTGCAGACCTTTGAGCCCTACCAGCCCCTTGTTCAGACCTCAGATTTGTCCTCCCTGTGGTTTTATGGACAGATCTGTGCAAAAGTCCCAATCTACAAAACCCAGTTCTCTGCATCACCTTTGAGGAACCTAAGCTCTGGATTTTCAATACTCCTGGATTCAGAAGAAGGTTAGTGGCTCTCTGTCTTAACGGAAAATCCGGTCATATTCAGAATTCAAACTTCTGAAAGTCCTTTAAATATGAAATTATTACATACTGTTCAATAAATGATAAGTGTTTTTAATTAAGAGTAATTTTCATTTGAATGTGCTTTACTGGAGGCATCCATGTCTATCAAAGAACACTACTGCCACCTACTGGTTTGTGACGTCACGGTGCGGTATCGGCTTTTG
Source organism: Cyprinodon variegatus (assembly GCF_000732505.1). Taxonomy (NCBI): domain Eukaryota; kingdom Metazoa; phylum Chordata; class Actinopteri; order Cyprinodontiformes; family Cyprinodontidae; genus Cyprinodon; species Cyprinodon variegatus. The sequence continues at coordinate 191,305 of NW_015151486.1, read as the reverse complement.
ATCAAGTCCCAGTGCTGTATCTGGTGTTTGTCACAACGCGCTATTATCCAAGTCATCTTGAAAACATTCTTCTTCCAAATGTTGGCTACATATTACGTGTTTGATTGCAAAGTTTGCAGAAGTTTGATTGCAAATCCTCCCTCTTGTAGTTGCAAATCCAAAGACGAACCCGTCTGTGGAGGATCATTAATCGGAAAGGTTAAATAACTACTTTTGTTTTCACTTTTACCCGATGTATTCCAAAATCCAGCTGCCATGCACGTGGGCGTTGTCAGTTTCACTATATCTCTGGTGAATTTCAATGGTGAAGTCCTCTGGAAATCTTCAATAATTGTTGTTGATTGCAGATGTGTCAAGTAGTTCCCATTGATTTTGCTTGTAAAGCGGGGAGAATGGCGCTAGGCTTACCGCACCGTGACGTCACTGCCGGAAGATGGCAGGAGGGAGGGGTTACTATATTTGCTTAAAAATGGCCGCTCCCAGACTCAGTGATCACAACAAAAATTATTGTTTTATTTTTTTACTGATTAACACTAAATGTGTTAAATTTAAACCAAGACATGTTAGTTTTGGGTATAGATCCATTGTTCATTCTTTGCTGACCAGACTTCTTTAATTTAAAGATCCTCTGAATCGTCTGTCCAGCACTAACCTGCTCTCTCTCTTCTAGTGGTTATGCTCCCTTGGTTCAACCTTTTCTTAGGTTCTCCACGACATTCAAATATAAACCTATTTACCGCTCACTGTGTCTGGCTGTATTTGGGTCCATAGTCTGATAAGTTACATTAGAATCTGGCCTAAAATTGACCCAACACCAGCCCCAATGTGACATGGCAGGGTAGATGATTCCATTGCTGGGCTATGAGTGAGATAATTCCCATACTGCACAATATGTCTCCACCCAGTTAAGACCAAGTTTCCCCACAACCTGCTTCTTCTCTTTCGGTTCCTTACGCTGCCTCAAAGAGAACATAATTTGTCTCCTCCGGAGGTTTTTAAAGGAGATTCTGATTAGTGTAAAGCCTTTATTACCCGATGTGAAATTCAGTTTGAACTCCAGCCCTCATCTTTTACCACAAGTTAAGTCCTCAAATGTGGTCTCTCCTCTCAGGGAAGGACACAGCGGATTGGCGAAAAAATTTTCCTTTTGTTTTTAATTATGCGTTTTTCATACATTGTTGATTTTCCCCGTCCAGCAGCAGACATGGTGGGGCCAAAAAGTGTTTAGTCAGACACTGATTGTACAAGTTCTCCTACTTAGAATAACTAGAGAGGTCTGTAAATTTCATCATAGGTAAACTTCAACTATGAGACAAAATTAGAAAACCACAAAACCAGCAACATTTCTGGCTCTCACAGATCTGTAACTTCATCTTTAAGAACGTCCTCTGTCCTCTACTTATAAAACTGTATAAAAGACACCTGTCCACAGCCTCAAACACTCACTCCTAAATTTAACAATGGCCTGCTGTCAAAGCACACCAGGAAGAAAACTGTAGACCTGCACCAGGCTGGGAATAGTGAATCTAAAATAAGTAAGCAGCTTGGTGTGAAAAAAAATCAACTGTGGGAGAAATTGTAATAAAGTTAAAAACATACAAGACCACTGAAATCCTTCAAGGATTTTAAGGACTTAAGGTTATTGCCTCTAGAAGAAGGCTTTTACTTAGTTGGTTGCATGGGATTTTAATTATGGGCATCAAAGTAAACGGGACACGTAACATTTAGAGGTTTTACTGCAAAAATGGAAAGCCATGATATTTCATTTCACTTCAATTTAAAAAGACAAATATTGGGAAGAAAACAAAAAGGTTGATGCGAATGAGTCCCCGTGAAGGAGAAAATTTATGTTATTTCAATGGTAAACAATTGAATTTCACACAAACCTGAATTGGTAAATATCCAAGAAATACTGAAACATAGAGTTACCTCATGAAGAAAAGGTGAATCCACCCCTAAGTATTTAGAGACCACATAGAGGCAGAAGAGATGTCGGTCTATCCCAGCTCCAGTCATGGCCATCCGATACAGGTTCTGGTGCTTCTCTGAAGCCGATCGGAAAAGACGTCGGCACACCTCCTCTGACTGTGGAAATATTTTCAATCATTTTATTTTTACACCATTTATTTTTCGACAGTAGAAAGACTTTTCTGACTTAAGGAAGGGAAGCGATCAGTTTGGATGCGTTCTTACTTCTCCGTTCTCCAGAGCTTTGACAAAGGCGCAGCTGTCACTGGAGCAGGATCTTACAGTCTCTGTTCTCCCCTCCCTGAACAGACGGGTCATCGACGCCTCGTATGTCAGACAGAAGCAACCACGATCCTGCAGAAATAGTCAAAAAAAAGTCTGAACCTGCTCTGTGCAAACATACAGGTTCCTCCGATCAAGATGCCTGGCATTATACCTAAAGGTTAAACTTAAGCCGGGCTTACGCTGTGCGAAATTTTGCCCCTTTTGGGGCGATTTCCCAGTCATGCAAGAATTTTTCGATTGGGCCAACTTACAGCCTAATCGTGTAATGTACAGGGGGTAACAAGGGCGATCAGCCTCTCACGACCACCTCCCAATCAGGAATCGTGAGAAAATCGAACATGTTTGATTTTCTCCGCGAATGAAATGGAATTCTTTCTGTAAGATTCACAGACCATAGTAGTTTGCTCAGCCACGTCTTTGTCCAAATACATCGCCGCCTTTTCTTTTTGGGGCTTTCAGCACAAAATTGCACAAATTGACAAGGCAGCTTGTTTCTCTCTAGTGAGCTTCATATTCCTCTTCTTCTTGTTTGGCTTCCAGACAGACGAGTCAGAGTAGCGCCATCTCACTGTGGAGCTGAGTCCGACGTGGTTTTTAGACGTACAGCGTGAGCAGGTAGATCGCTTCAGAGTGTCGGGCTGAACATGCACCGTAAGCTGTGAACTCACACTGTACGATGAAACAGCTGCAGCTGCGTGCAACGATTGAAAAAAATCTCACAGTGTATGCCTGGCCTTATTAGACCAGATCGTTTGTCTCGTTGTCTGAGTCACTTAGGAACCTCTTGGTTAACCTTAGATCAGATTTACCCTGGCCGCTCTACCATACAGTGTAGAAATATAAAAAAACAATTAGTGGAAACATTGGTTATGGCAAAGGAGGTTCTTGGAGTAAGACCTAAAAGAAAGGCAGCTCAGCAAGCAATGATTGTTAAATAAACAGTAAAAAAAGACCACAGGCGTAGATTTGACAAACATGGTGCAGTGATCAGCATTTATATGCTAGGCAAATATAAATCAATCAGTATTAACATGACATGCCAGCTTTTAATGATGGATGAATGGAACATAATGCGGGGAACAGCAGGTTAAGCCAATTTCACACTTTTACTTTAAGAGCTGAGAAGAGAATCCAGAAAGCCAACCAGCTATAATCAAGAGTACAAACATATACATTATAAAAAAATGATTCTGTTTTAGTTTTACTAGACTATCTATTTTCCTGGAAGAATGTTTATGTAAATGTCAGGTTATGCTAAGCCAAGAAATGTTAGTTCACCCCCATCAGGTTTTCATTCCCCCATAAAAATGTGTTTAAGGTGTACAACACCCAAATAAAATTGGACCAGTTCAAGACTACTCATGCTTCTAATTGCAACAAATGTTTATTTCTGCAGGGGAGTTGAGAGAGTTACCCTGTAGTAGGCCAGCTGTAAGCTGATCTGTATGAACGCATCGGGGCTAATCTTGCACTTCTTGATACGACCCTTTCCGAAATCCCTGAAAGGAAAGACGTGGCAGTCCACATCGTCGGCCAAAGTCCGTGCGACGGCAAGAGAGCTGCAAACCTGAGTCTGGACCTGACATATGGAAACATCAAAAAAACATTAGACATATTTTTGTTAAGATCATTATAAGAAACAAGCCTGCTGTTAAAAAAAAAAGTAGACAAATGAGGCACCAAATAAACCACAGTATAATCACTAACGAGTCTGAACCCAATCAAGGATTTTGCAAAAAAGTTCTTTTAGGGGATGTGCAGCTGACATCAGCCAATTATCCTCAACTTTAGATGGCAAAACAGCCTTGCATATAAAGAACAAGACGTGCAGCTATTGTAGTTCTTTTCCATATCACCTTGAACACAAGGTGATATGGAACACAAACAGAGTGACAGTGAGAGCCAAAATTGGCATCTGGCAATCCGTCAGACCAGCGTAACTATAGACAATATGCATGTGCAAGAGGTCAGAATTGCATTTATTCCTTTAGTTTTGTAGGAAAAGTAGACTTTAAACTACCTCGACGGGCGTGTATCCCTTTACTCATGTATAGAAATCGTATACAGATTGCCATACACTTCAAAAACGTAAGTAATTCAATATTTTTTTTGTACATGTCAAAAGGGATACATGCCCGTTGGGCAGTTTAA